>NC_143409.1:12235681-12387196 GCF_052110815.1 Crocodylus siamensis | reverse complement strand
TTTGCCATCTTGCAGCTCTGTGCTGATATGGTTACCATGCACTGGGCTGTGCCTCTCTCATCACTGTACCGTATTGTGCACCATGCTTAGTTGCTTACGTTGGAAAAGTGTAGACCTGAGGCCTAGCACAAGGACTATGGGTATGGGCATGCAACAGTATTCTAATTGTTAGGTGTGAGCTAGCTAAGAGCAACCGAGATAAATGGATTTTTTTTGTCAGGACACACACTTTCTGGGCATGTACCTGCCTCAGTACTGAATAATCTACTTTCCTCTGTGCAAAACACATTCTGTGCATCATGTCCATGCTGTGCTATCAAGGCTCTGTTGGCAACCCCTCATAACTGCCTTGATTCCAGCTGACTGTTGGTGCACAGGTGCTGTGGAGGGATGGGTAAGGCATCAATAAAAGATGAAAGCCTCTAGGTTACGTGGGAGAGCTGTAAAGCTCTAAGCTCTTATATCTTGTATCTAGAATGAGCTTATTCCTCATGGGTCATCTGACTGATTATTATCATTCCTGGTTATTTTATAGTGCGTCCAAATGTGACACACTTCACAGCAAAGCCTATGGAGGACAGGTCTCTGCCCTGCAGTACTTAATGTTCAAAAGATGGATGTAACAAGTGGGCTGTTCTGGGGCCAGTCCAGACGTTGGCCCACCCTAGGCAATCCACCCACCTGCCTCGCCTGCCATGCCTTTGATGTAACTAAAGAAGTTCTTAGGTGGGAGGCTGTCCATTTAATTGCCCTGTTGCCAAGGGCAAATACATGGCTCCAAACCTTCCCTTATACTGTGTCCCCTGCATCACAACTGGCATCTATATCCCCAAACTCTCCCAGCCCCTTAGCTAGGCCACACACGGCCTCACCCAGCCTAGATTTTACCTCAGGCTTCCTGAGAGCTGCCTGGTCCCCACACCAGGCCTCTCAATCCCACACCCCTGGAACCTCAATACCTGGCTCCTTCATGAGCCTCAGAACCCATTTAGTGGACTTAGGCCTTGTCTCAGGCCCTCTTCTCATGGCCTGGACCCCACTTCAGGCTCCACTCGGTGGGCCTTGGCTCTGTGCCTTTCTGTTAGGGTGTGCTCCCCTAGCCTTTCCCCTCCATGGGGTAACCCGCAAGGCAGCAGGGGCTGAGGTTTTCTAGCTCCCCATTACTCATTAGGACTGTACAAAGCTTTGAGTGGTTTTTCAATTCAGAGGAGGTTTGGCCCAATTTGGTGGGCAAATCTCTGAATCCAAATTGAATCAGGGGACCAATTAAAAGGTCCGAATCAATTCAAAGCTCTCCAAATCTTCAGAAAGTGGGAGGGAACCATGAGAGGACCCCTGCCAGGCCCCATCCCATGCCTACTCCTCCAGCCCTCCCTGCCCCTGCCCACTCCCCTAGCCCCCGCCATGGCTGCCACACCCGCCCCAGCTCCTGGTGCTTTAAAAAAAAAGCCTGGACTCCCCAGGTGCTCCTACTGCCCTGCACTGCCCCATGCTACATGGGGGGTTCTGCACAAGCCCCCTGACCCCCCCTCATTGTTCCCTCAGCACCTCCCCCCCATGGGTGCCTTGCCTGCCCCAGCTCTGGCTTTTTAAGAAAAAAAAATGAGAAAAACCCCTGGACTCACTGCTCCTGCAGCAGCCTTGGGGCTTCAGGGGGCTTGTGAAAGCCAGTGGCCTTGGGGCTTCAAGGCACATGATGTGGGGCAGCAGGGGACACTGGGAATTGCCCCCCGCCCAGCAGGAATGCTGAGTCCAGGGTTTTTCTCTGTTTTTTTTTCTTAAAGGGCCAGAGCTGAGGCAGATGGGGCAGCCATGGGGGTGGCTACAACAATGGGGGTAGGGTTGGAGGGCTCATGGCAGAGCCCTACATGCAGTGTGGGGCAACAGTGGGCAGCAGATTGTCCCCTGCCCGGCAGCACCCAGTGAGCTGGGGCTTTTTTTCCCTGAAGTGCCAGGAGCTGGGGTGGGTGAGGCAGCCATTGCTGGGCTGGAAGAGTGGGCAGGGGAGGGGAGTGGATGGTTCAGAGATTCAGCAGCAGCCAAATCTCTGAATCAGATTTGGCCAAATTGATTCGGGATAGTCATTCGAATCACCAGATCGAATCACTGTTCCTTGAATTGGCCGAATCCAAATTGGAAGCAAATACTAGCCATTTTGCACAGGCCTAATACTCATCCTTTGTTGTGGAGGCACAGGTGTAGCATTCCCTGGAAGCTGCCCTGCCACAAGCAGCCCCACCACACCATCCAACCCCAGCAGGGAATAGTTTTAGCTCATGCCCCAGGACCAGGAACCTCCTCCATCCCCATAGTTCCTGCCCTGTATCTCCAGGCTGTTCTGGGAGCAACAGCTCTGGGAGCTATTCTAGGTGATGTTGCTTCTTTGGCCCCCTGCAGCAACTGCCTGCTCTGCTTTGGGACCTAGCCTTATACCCAGGCTCCCAGCCCCTCTGCCAATCAGGCAGCCTCCTACCTACCATGTGACTGGCTAATTGGGCCTGCTCCCACTTGCAGGCTGCTTACTGCCTGCTCAGACCCCTGAAAGTGGCAGGCACAAACTGTACTCTGCCAAAATAGACATGATAGATAAGTGAGAGTCCTGCCCCACAAAGGGAGGACACACAATGGTTCCTGTTATTGGGATTCAGTCGGTTGTAGCTGGAATGGTTCAAAGGTGTGCTTTTGGTTAGTTGAAACCACATTCATTTCCAGTACTGCTGTTGCACGAGTGGGTCCTCAGAAGTGATCTAAATAAGATGAGACGCCTACCAGTGAGCTTTTCTCATGGTGTGGGAACAGTCTGCTTTACCAACAGTCCTTGGCAGTGCTCTTTCCACAGAGGTTGGCCACTTGTGAGACCATAAGGACATCTGGTTTTGTGCCTTGATACCGTTCAAATAGAAGCAGACTTTCAAGGCATGTGCATTTCAAAAATGCTCTCACACACCTTTGCTCTGGTTTGCAATGGCATGAACTCTGGCGGGCCCATCAGGGAGATTCTCTGCTGTATCCATCTTCTGCTGCTTGCAGTAGAGTGGCAGGGGCAGGGCAGGAGTAGTTAGAGAGACATTTTTGCTTCTTTATTCTCTGTGTTACTACTGGCATGGCTTAAAGCAGCCCCTGGGCTACTCCAACTTGAATCAACGGGCTGTAGTTTCTTAGGGAACATATACCGTGTGGCAGAAAGCCACCTTGGTTTCTCCCCAAAAATCTCTGCCCTGTGACACTGTGATTTAAATCTCTGTGCTGTGACCATTTGACTAGGATGGGCCCAGCACACAGGGGACTGCACCCTCGGCCTGTCTCTTTAGGTAACCTGAGCTGGCTGCAGTCCTGAGGGAGGGGGAAACCTGCTCCCTCTGCCTACGTGACTGGCATCCACCACCTGGGTGAGGGGCATCTACCTGGGGAGCTGGAATCTGCCTGGTAACAGGTGATGTATTTCAAATTGGTTGGCTGACAGCCAACTGGGGCTGACCTCCACTGGAGCAGGTGAATGAGGTCACAGGTGCTATATAGGTTGGGGGGGGGAAGGAGGCTCTCTCTCTTTGGTCATGAGGTGAAGCAGCAGCAAAGCAGGGGAGACAGAGAAGCCTTGCCATCTGGACCTAACCGCAAGACTCCAGAGGGGAAACTCAACCAGCCTCTGGAAGATGCTGGTGAGTAAGCTACTCAATCTGATTAGATATTTAGCTGGCAGTAACACAGATGTGTGATCAAAAGGCTACCTCAGCCGCACGGTTTGCTCTTTAGGATTTCTAAGATATTGCTCAATCCTGTACCCTAGTTTCCCCTACCCTTTGTAATCAATAAAGTTCTCCTTTTTGACTGGTGTGGGAGACTTATTGAGGGGTGGGTCTAAATTATGCCTAAGAGACCCCTTAGGTCTGCAGACTAAGGGAGACTTTACTTTTTGCCCCCGACTTGGGGAAGTGCCCCAAGTGCCGGTACTGGGTCGAGTACCCATCGGACTATTAGGCCTATGTTTCCCCGAGGACACAGGGCCGAGACAGTCCCTTTTCGGGGTGGTGGCGGCACGTAACCCCCATACTAGCGAGTGTGCTCCGGGAGAGGGGTCGGCCGGACGTAAGGCGCCCCTAGGGAGGCATTCGGAGTCTGGAAGGTGGTCGGGCGCAGGGAGGTGGGCGGCTCAACGCAGGAGCGCCTCCTACTGGCCCGCCACATACCATCAGGAGGCAACTAAGAACATAGCATGCTTTGGGTAACTCTCCACCATCACCACCCCTGGCTAGCACTTGTTCACTGAAGAATCTCCCAGGCCTGATCTGTATCTTCTAGCAGCGAACTTGCATGAGATCACTTTCCTTTTTTGCTCTGCTTTCAGATATGTAAGAGGTCTAGAGGGAGGCAGAGGCTCCTCTGATAAATAGATATAGTCCATTACTCACCAGAAACTGCCTTCCTTTTCATATTTGTATTTACCACCTAGTTTCTCTGGTGATGGGTGCTTTATACAAGCTTAGACATCTGTAATGAGAATCAGAGTGAGGGCTTTAGACTGCCCCTGTCCCAGAGGAGAGGGTTTTCTGCTCAGAAAGATGATTTCCACTGAGTTGTTCTAAACAGAGCCCCTCCTTGCCTGAAGGACAGGTGCACTTTTAAGGTTTCTAAGCTAAATGTGATAAATGTTAAGTAGGAAAAGGATGAAAGGAGAAATAGAAAAAGTTTCAGGGTGTTGGATCTGAACAGGAGGTCATCCTGAACAAACACTCCAGAAGGTCAGAGTCGGATCTGACCTGGTCTCTAATCTGATCCCAAATCCTTTGGATATGAAAAGTGGCTCTGAAAAACATATGAGAAAAGCCTCCATCACGAGATAAGCTGTTGGGCTGGGAATAACCCAAGAGCAACCTACTTCATGTAATACATTAGTGTGGCCATCTCTTCTGGGAAGATCAACAACTTATTGAATCTATTTAGTGGTGCTTGTGGTCCCACAAACTCCGCTGGTAACTTTTGACACTGTGGTTTTGCATATGATGGGGGTGTGAATTATGAATGGCTAAAAAATGCTTAAAATACATGTCTTCCTCATTAGATTTGGTGAAGTCATCACACATGCTGCTAAGCCAAAATCTGAGGGTGTCTTTCTAATTGTACCCCAGGGCCTGGGTGAAAGGGTGACTCTCCAAACCTAACTGGTGCTGAAAGGCGCTTTCTTTTGAGTATGTGCAGCTGAGTCCAGCTTTGAGAATTTCAGAGGACAGAGAGGATGGCATGGGAAAAGGGCAGCTTGGGATATCCAGCTGCTACAGAATAGGGGCTGGGCCTTGGAGCCTGGAGACTTTTGGGTAATTGGGAAGCAATGTTGGGTCTAGGCATCTGCCCAAGCGGCTTCTGGGTAATAGCAACTGCAGTGCTGAATCTTAATAGTTCATCACTAAAATCATCATCACCATCATCATCATTATTACAGAGATGGGTTCAATCTGGAAAAGCAGATCCCCTTACCTTCATCCTTCATGCCTGTGATGAAAGTAGGTTGCTGGCCACAGATACTCGTGCCTTTCCAATCCAGTTAGTCTCTAAGGTGCCATCCTGCTCAACCTTCATCCATAAGGGATAAACCCCAGCTCTCGACCCTCCTCAGCTCTGACAGATCCAAGCAGAAACAATACATCCTAACCCTACCCTTGAACCTGGCCAAGTCCAAGTCTGGAGCTGAACTTCTCAGTTCAGACCATGTTTGATTTTTCACTCTGACTACTTTGAAGCTTAGCTAGATGCTTTTGTGATGTGCCTTTGAGGTGACAGCTGTATCCTAGTACTGGCCTATTGAAATAACTTTCAGATATAGAAATTACTGCTAGTGTCCAGCTGGTGACGCAGTAATAACATAGCGCTTGCTGCACACCACTTTTCCTGTTACCCTGTTTAACGATGCTGGGCTCTCTTAGGTTATTGTAAGGGTGATGAATTGCTGAACTGGATAGCTGCATTGTTTATACTGTAGCGAATGGAGGTTATGATGTGTTGGACAAATTCACTGATGCCTGTTCAGTGTCTAGTAGTAAGCAGCAGCAACTCTGGCTTGGAAAGAGAGCACAGCAGGTTCCTCAGATAAAAACAGCAGTCACTTCTCAATAGCCAGCTCATTTACTGCCATCTTCTGTAAGAAGGGCTGCATAGCTTTCCACTCTGAAGTACCAGGTTTCTATTCCAAGCTGATGCCCTGAAGCTGTGTCAGAGGAGGTAACAGTGAGTGGTCTCTTCCATGTCCTTTTGCCTTCCCTGGGGGGGCACGAGACTCTGGCTGTCCACAACTCTTTTGGTTCACACACCTGCTGTGGGGTGCAAGTGTGTGAATCTTGTGTATTGAGCCCATGCGGTCTTTAAAAGATTTGATTCAAACAAATGTAATTTTTCAGCCACAGCTGCAGCCGTTGTTCTGCTTTAGGAAGGGGAACATATTCCCCAGAGTTAAGCTGGAATGAGGCTAGCGGCAGCCTATATTTGGCGTGTATTGTTTCATGTTGATCTTTGTCTCTGCTTTTTCACCTGTTGCTATCCTTGGACTTCCCTTCCCTTCTTGTTTTCCAGGCTCTGTCAAAAAAAAGTGCAAACAAGAAAATAGTTTAATGTAGGCCTGGAATGAGGAACCTGAGAGGTCCAAGGGGGTGAAACAAATTTGCTGATCCCGAAATCCTGTTTTCCGGATCAGCTGGAATCCCTCCCTCAGCCAGTTTCTGACTTCACCCCTGCTGGATTTCCTCAATCTGTCAGGAGATTTTAACTGTCCCTTGGTCTCCACATTGTGCCCCTCCCTGCCCAGACACATGGCTCTGAGCCAGGCCCTTTCATGGTCTTTCTGGCAATGGAAGGATTAGATGAAGCTCCTTCCCCTTAGCCCACTGGGATGACTGGGTTGAACAGAGCAGCTAAGCACACGCTAGATATTTCACACTCCACAACAGCTTAAACAGAGCTTGCCTGCAGAGACGAGACCAAGGCTCCAACAGGCTGTATAAGGTAAGCAGACCGTGAGGTTATTGTCTTGGACTGTGTCCCTTGTAAGTGCTGGCATCCAGCAGAGTTTGAAAGCGTTAGGACTGCAACATCCTTTTCTCTATTGAATGAAGGAAACCTCCTTAGGAATGACTTTAAGAAAACACCATGGTTAGATGCTTGAAGACTCAACAGTAAGAAGTTCTGCTGGAGCTGGCCTAGCATCCAAGGCCTTAAATTGGAAGTCAGGGCATGTGGTTTCTATTGCATGCTCTGACACTGACCTATCTTGTCATCTTGGGCAAGTCATTTAATCTCTGCACCTCTGTTTCATCTCCTACCTTTTCTCTGTCTCATATTTCTGTATTACAAGGTGTCTGGGGAACAGACAGTTTTGTACAGCATTTAGTGCAGTGGGGTGTCCAGTCTCAAGGACCATTCAGCTGTGGTATTAGGCTGTAATGGAATGAGCATATACTGCGCAGACCAGCCTGTTCCCTGAGATGTTCAAGTGCAGCCATTTCTAATAGGGTCCTTGCAAATAGCTTATGTGACAATTATGCAACACCCCATAGCAAGGCAACTGGCTAGAGATAAGGTGTAATAACACAGAGTCATTCTGAAAATATGATGGGGCCTTCTGAGCACACCACTTACGTGTGATTTCAAAAAGAAATGACACCAATAATTCAGATATCCACAGGGCTATGCCCCAAGTGAAGCTCTGCTCTTCCTGGGTAATAATTATCCGTTGTAATTACAGGGTTCCTCATAACGAATACACAGAAAGAGCAGGTTTAACGCTGACATTCTTTCCAAATAGTATTTATATGGTAGATGTACGCTTGTGTGAGCTTGTGTGTGAGAGAGACAAAGACAAAGCTCTTACAGAGAATACATCTGGCTTCTGACTCGTATGAAAGATCTAGGCACAAGCTCTTAGGGGACTAGGCTGCATCTGAATAGTGCCTTGTGCACTGGACCTGTTCCTTCATTTCCTGATAGAAATGAATTTACACATAACAATATATTTACAGGGTGTGCATGCAAAGAAAGAAAAGGGGCTTCATTTGAAAGAGACTTAGTTTGAAATTCACACTCACACACACACTGATACCATACTGGAAGGAAAACAATTAGCAAAACAAGCCCAAAACACTGCCCCCCCCCAAAAAACAAAAAAACCAAAAAAAAAGGCCTCCCATATCTGCTGAGCTGCCCAATAATTCCTGGTAATGTCATACTCCTTTCAGCAAATCACGAAGTCTTGGCGATGTTGACAGCCAGATGCTTACTCAGACTCCAACAGCTTCTAATCTCCTGACTCAGCCCCCTCTGAGTTCAGGCATGAACAGAACCAAGGATGTTAAATATTGATACCTTGGATTTTGTCACCGATTAAGCTATTAACATGTACAGTATCATTCACCCTTTTCAAATCAATACACCTTGAATTTTGTAGAGGGCTCTGCAAAGTCATATTTAGCTTTGTAATGTATCCCTTAGTGTTGGAAGATGATAGGGGCGAGGAGGAAAGTTATCCAAGCTCTTCTCAAAAGCCTCGCTATCCCTTTTGTTATGATTTAAAGTCAGGACTGAAAGGATCATTAGGAAGCATAAAATAGTTTGGAAGAGACACTCTGGCTACAGACACACACTGTATGGATCTGTTGCATTGTGTGTGTCTGACCCTGAAAGCAGTGGCAAACACAATAGAAAAAGGCAGTTGTTAAGAAACAACCAACCCTGCAGGATATAATCAGCCTATGAAAGTTTGTTTCGATGATGTAAGGCGTCCAACTCTGTCTTTCATTGGTTTGGGGTATGATTGCATGACGGAGAGTTCTGAATTGGTGGGTACCTGGAAAGAAAAACAGTATTTCTGTATCAGGTGTTCAGCTAAGCACCTGTTATTAAACTTCGTGATTATTTTTTTTCCATACTGCCTCTAAAAACTTAGGTCCAGATTTTGAAAGGTCTTTAGATGCTTACTTGCTATTGAGGTGCCTCACTCCCATTGATTTGAATCACTTAAATAGGAAGTAGGTCTCCAAAGACCTTTTAGGATTTGCACTTAGAAGCCTGATCCTCAGCTGGGATGAATTGGCATTACTCTGTTGGCTGCAACAGGACCCTGAGAACTTGGTTCTGATGGTGCTTCATTGATTTATTGTATCTAAAGATCTTACCCTTTATTCCTGCTGCTCCATGCCCACCGCACACCCCTACCCCACATAAATGAGTTGAATCCTGTAGTCAGCAGGGCCAACCTTTTTGGCAGACATGTCACAAATGAGCCCTGCGCTCTCCCTGGGTGCCACTCCAATCCCTTTTCTCTGCTTTGATCTGCTGCTCTGTCTGTGCCCTGTCTTATCTGTCACTGGGCTGCCTGTGCCCTCTCCAAGCTGCCATGTGCCACACAGAGGAGCTTCCTGTGCCCCTTGTGGGCCAAGTTGCCCCTGGGCCTGATTCTTGCATGAGCCTTCTTCTAGTGATCAATGAGTTGATTCATGTGAACAGGGACTACTCGAGTGAGTAAGGATTGTAAGGGCACTTCCAAGATATGACTTCCAAGGGCAGTAGAAAGCATGCAGAGCATTCGATGGGTTAGTATGACAGTCAGGCAGTTTTATGCAAGGGAAACTGTGCCAGGCTGGTTATAAGGTGGATAAAACTAAACATTATGGAAATAGGATCTTAGTTAGAAAAGCTGAGCCTTTTAGTGATAAAAGCAAACTATGTTTTAAGGATTTCTTTTTCCTGCCATTCAACCCTCATTCTTTGTTCCTTTAACATTTTTTAATTCGGGCGATTAACATTTTAAAAAGGAAGTCAATGTTATGCTTTAGACCATACCCAGAGGATCGTAGTGTCGGGGGGGATTCTCGTCCCCGCTCCCAGCATTAAACAACTGGCAGTGTGTAATATCATTGTGGTGTTTTTGTTGTTGTTTCCACCTGAAGCATCTTGTGGTGGCCATTGCTTGGGAATGGGATGTGTAATGGAGCAATGGTCCAATTTAGTGTGCCAAATCCCATGTTCCAGCATACAGCAAGCAGTAAACTCCTTTACAGCAGCTTTTGCATTGCAGTCCAAGAGTCCCATTACTTGCTAGTTGCAGTATGGCACTTGATGTGGCAGAGATCCCGTCAGAGAACAGGGTTACAGCAAGAGCTCTGAAATGTGAGAAAGATCCCCAGCTCATTTTGTTAAAGCTTTTTAACTAAGAGGGGTTGATAATCTTTTTCCCTGAGACCTTCTGTATTTATATCTTTACCCTGAGGGAGGTGGGCAGGGAAGGGGAGATGGCAATGCTGTGTTGGATGTTTTGTTGTTCACTTCCTCGCTCTATGTTACCGTCATTGTCTTTTATCTTGTTAGTTGTGTGCAGGTCGTGGTGATTTTTGTCTCTCTGAAGCAAGACTTACACAGCAGATGGACTACAGCTACTTTGCTGACATCATAAATTTTATCCCTGTTCATAACAATTGAACTTAACACTTAAACAGCTTCGCATATTGTATTCATCTAAAAGGCCACACCGTGAGCACTTCTGCTATGGCCATGAACTTGTGATCTCTTGGGCTGTCAACCATGCACTTTAGCACCTGCACCCCTCCAGCTCCCAACCTGCTGTAATAAAGGTACACACACCCACAATACCATGACAGCCTGAGCATTCAGTAACTGCTTCAGTCCTGCCCTTGGCCCTAACAGTCTTGGGTAGCTTGTGAAGCAATGTTGGCCTTGTCCATTGTCCTGCTACTAGGCTCAGCACCTGTCTGAATCTGCGAGGGGGACAGTGAGGTGATTCTTTGGATCACAGCCCAAAGGCAACACACCCAAAATGAAGCATCTCAGATTCACAATTGCCCGCTAACTTGCCCTCCCACCTCACCAACATGCAACATCTTGCCAGTCTTGACTGCCCATTCGTTTCCCTTTCCTTCAGCACCATCCACATTTCCTTTATGGTGCCCTTGTGCATGGAATACCCTTTCTGCGCTCACTGTTAAAGCCATGACTCTCTCACTCTTCAAATCTCCTTTCACACCTGCTTGATTTGTGCTGCTCAGTTGAAAAGCCTGACAGGTGGTAGCTAGGATGGCGGCCAGGGGAGACTTGTGATTTCTAGCTTATTATGATTCATTGTTTAATAGCTAATAGTAGGAGCCATCTATACTAGTTGGTCTTTGGACAAAAATGATCTTATCACAGTTTCCCTCATTCTGCCCTCTCCATTGTTTCTGATGATTATAGCTATTAACTATGTCTTGTAGGTTGTGATTGCATACAGGCATGACCAACGTTGCCCATGGAAGTGAAATTTCCCTTGTACCCACGGCTGGATCTAGAACTTTGAACAGGGGGTGCAGATGGTGAGGTGCATCATCACATATGAAACAACACATATTTTTCTCCAGTTAAATATAAACTCGAAGCTTTACTAATATGCTTGGGGCCTAAGGCTATACTATTCAGTTTCAGATCAAAGCAAAAATAAATATAACTTTATTAGAATGGGTTAAAACAATCTGCAGGACTGTGAAATAGGAGCTTCATTAACAGGACCAGGTAGGAGACAGCAGAAGTGCAGAACAAAGGCTATCTTGATTAGTGGAACATCAAGCGTATTAAAGAGAAGAGATGGCTGTTAACACCTGTGGAATGAAGGTTTTAGAAGAGATCAGATAAATTATAATGAGCCACGAAGTCAAGTGACTCCCTCAGCATGGCCTGAGTAGAAATGCTGCTGCCACTATCAGGCAGTTGGTTTTACACTTCAGGTGGAGCAGGAATCAAAGTTGGGTGCAAGTGTGGCAATGCCCCCCGCCCCCCCGGATCCACCCCTGCTTGTCCCTACCTGCAGATTGGGACTATATTTTATTCAGTGTTTGAAGAGCATAGTGGGACTTGGATTATGAGGAGGGCCACTGGATACTACCACAAAAAATTAGACTAAAAAGGACTAAGCTCATCTTTTAAAAAAAATCAAGCTGGTGCCCTTTGTACAAGAAGGAAAGGGGTAAACCTCGAAATACATGCCAGTCAGGCAAATTTCAGGACTGTGTATAGTTTGGCTTTGCCACTTCCATTTATGTGAGAAAACACTTAGGGTGTTCAACACTCCCTGCAGATCAGGTGAAGGACACCTGCCTGCCTCAGCTGACAGTCTATAGGCACCATGTCACGTCAAATGTATCGTGCAGCTGTACCCTGGCGCAGAAGTGAAGCCTCCAGTTGAGTCATTAACTATGCATGGTTTGTGTGTTTTTGGATTCATGCTTGTTGCTCTAATTATCTCTCTTTTAGTCAACATGCTACAAGCACTCTCAGAGGTCACTCAGCTGCCACTTCGCTTCTCTCTGCTTTTGTTCCCTCAGTATGTTTTTACAGAGCTGTGTGAGCCAACGGTGCAAAGGGGAGGTACCAAACTTGCTTGGTTATACAATAAAGATGCAAGAGAATAATGTCACCATCACACTTGTGGGTCACAAGATAAATCCTTCCTTGTCTGAAATAGCTTTCCAGGGCCTGAGGGGTTTACATGGTACAGGGGGGGAGCAGCACAGACCCCAAGAGAGTCATTAATGCCCAGGCATGGGCATTGTACTGTATTGGCCTCTTCAAAATGGGCTTCTGAGTTTCCATCTGTATTATAATTTGAGGATAACTTTGACTTCACCCTATTCAGGCACAAGCAAACCCATCACTTGCCAAGATCAGTTTGATCTATCTTTCATTTCCAGCAGCTGTATAACAGCTGTATCCCTGCAGTGCTGGCATACGCTGTTCAGTACAGGGATCTTGAGCTTGTACCCAGCTGTCTTTTTGGCCTGCTGTCCACTGCAAAGTTTCACTGGAAAGATACTGAATGTGTTCACGCTGTTACCAGATTTGCCCGTCCCTTTGGGGTGCACTCATTTATTAGAGATATGTTCCTGGGGTCTCTGCAATTTTATCACTTGTGTCACTTGTGTTTCTATACGGAGCTCTGTCTCTCCCTTCTGCAAGTCCTCACCCGCAGTGGAGCTACCTTGCAGGCCTAGTTTCAATGGGGCTGGGTTCCTCCAGCTCCCGAATCAGTCGAAAGTGCACTTGCGCGCGCATGCACACACACACACACACACACACACACACACACACGCAGATTAACAGAGCATTTCCAGGCTGACACCCTCATATGCTACAGACTCAGCACAGAACTTAGTTCAGAAGAGCAGCAATAAAATGCAGTCAGACACGTGTACACAGGTTAACAGAGCACGTCTGAGCGGGTAGGGTTACTCAGCATTTACAGGCTGACACCTGCATATGTCATAGCTCAGCACTTCTCAATCTCTTGTCCCAATTGTCCTGATAGTAACTCCCTTGATGAGCAGACCCCACGGGATTTGGGGGCTTTACAGGGATCTTTGGCTTAGGTAAAAGAAATGTTGCTGCAGAGCAAATAGAGATGGGGTGGGGTGGGGAGGGCAGGGGTGGTCTAGGAGAAGAAAGAGTGAATAAGGTTTGGAGAGAGAGTATGGCAACCAGCTTGACCATAAAAGTTATTTTAGTACCAGGTATAGTTTTATAGTTTCATAGTATATGAAACTTATGATGATACTAGTAGTAATAGCCACACAAGGAGAACCAAAGAAAACTGCTACAGTATTACATGACTTCAATTGGGTATATTTGGAAAACTAGCTCAAGTCTGATCAACAAAAGTCAGGTTTATAAAGTAATGCCTGGAGTAAGAGGGAAGGAGAGAATCAGTCCAGTCTGAGGCTTAGAAAGTGGGCTTAAACAGAGAGAGAGTTGGGATCTCACCACTCTGTGCAGCTTGAACTGGTTCTGGTTCCAGGTGTTTGCTGGAGCATGCAGACAAGCTGTTCAGGTCCAGAGTGCTTGAGACAGGCAGAGCCCAGCACCATCAGGGGAGGTATTCCAGGCAGAAAAGGAGAAGGTGAAGTCCCAGTGGAACTGGTGCAGCTTTTGGATCCAAGGACCAGAACAGAAACTTGAGCTTGGGTAGGGTTTTTTTAGGGAAACAAAAATGGTTCAAGGGAGAACACTAGGTTTGTCTATGGGGAAATGGCAATGATGGCTCAAGGGAGTATACCAGAGTTATTTTGTTATGCTGGACAATAGAAGCTGATCATTCCTGGCTATGGGCAGCTGTTACTGTGAGGGAGCTCCCAATGCAAACAGGCAGATTCAGTGTTTTGGGTACCAGTACAGGAGTCATCATTAGAATTGGTCCAATAAATGCTGAGCTGGGTGTGTGCAGACATGCATTGATTAGCATTTGGAGCAGAGACCCCCCATCATGCAGTGCTGCCCTGCTTCTCTGGTCCCAGAGTTCAGTGCAGTCCTTGCCTTGGCATCTCTGTTCTCAACTTTGAATGCTAATGGTGGTGCCTCCTTGTCCCATCTTCAGTGCAAGTGAGACTAGGGGAGTTGCCTTACCCCTATCACCCTTGTGCAGAGGGATCTAGGAGCATCTCCCACGGCATCTTCACTGCCTTTTGTAAGTCCTTCCTCTGATCAGTTGTGGTTCAGGCAGAGGTGGGGCGGGGGGGTGGGGGTGAGTCCTCCATGAGTCAGACAGGCTGGGTACCACCCCAGGGTTCCCCAAGAACACAGAGCTGACAGGTAACAACATGCCCAGTCCCAAAGACAGTAGCAGACAGGACCCTCTTTTTCACTTGGAGAATTACTCTGCCTTTGCTAGGTGGAGGATGGCTTTTGCCGCTGGCTGAAGGAGCTTGGAGACATTTACATTTGCTGCTTTGGTGACTTAGCTGCTGAGCAGAGCTTCCCAGAGCTGCTAGACACACACGCTTTGATAGTGTGGTGATGAAGGCTGTGGTTTACCTTCAGACGTTCTGCTGGCAGTGAGCAGTAGCTCTTGTGTGTCTAAAACTCCCTTTGGTGTTTGCGAGAACCCAGACGAGATGAAGCTTGCAGATTCTGGTTCCCTGTGATGGCCAGCTGGTGTCAGAGAAAATGGTTCTCTCTTGTCCTTGTTGCCACTCCTCTCTTCGAGATGCCTAGATGCTGCTGGTAGTGATTAGCAGATTTCCTTTTCCCTGCTCAGGCGTACGTATTATTAGAAAACACTGAGTGCATCTACATGTTCATTAATGCACCTGAGATACTGTGCATTTAGCTTAGTACTTTCTTAATAAAGAAAGCACTAACTAAATGCAAAGTACCTAAAGTTACTGCGCAGTAGTGCCAGCGCACAGTTAATGAGTGATGTTCACTGTGCATTAGCCTAATAACACTGTGTAGTAGGCTATTAGCACAGTTTTTGTTGTGACGCACTACTGCACAATGTTATTAGGGCAATGAGCAGTAAGCGTCTTGTGTAGACATGGCCAGCGATGTTTGCAGTGCAACAGTGAAGAAAGTCCCCTGGATTATTTATTTTTCTCTTTGGTGGCTATATCACCACTGCAGATGAAGGTGGAATGACTTCACATAGAGGCATAGGGGTGGTGGGCATTGATTTTATTCTTAGTTTTAACCTAGGGAGCACAGGTAAGAATTGCAGTGAAAATATTGGGGCATGGGCTTCATGCCAGTTCTACAAGCCAGCCAGCGACTCTGGGTAGCTAGCCTGTGATGTCATACTTTAACTGTTGCTGGAGCTAGTATGCCATGCTGTGCTGCAATTGCTCCTCTGAACGCAGTGGAGACACCCCTCTTTCCAGCCCCGCAAGAGGCAGCCTGCATGTGAAGGGCAGTAGAATAGAGCTGTGAAATCATCTCTGAGACTACCGAAGAGCCAGCTTCAGGAAAATATCAATTACAGAAGGTGCTGTACTTTCTTTGTGTGACTCATGCAGAGTGCGATGGATCTGACACACAAATAGAATTAATGGGATTTGAAGAATTAATGAGCTGGAGAACTCAGAGGAGCAGAGACACGTGAACAAAATGGTCCTCAGTGGAACTGCAGCAAACCGGCATCCAGAACAGCTCTCGCCAGTCTTGCGAAAGTTTCCTTGTGAGCACAAATAATAACAACTCGACTTCGAAAGTGCCCTGACATCCAAGCAATTAGTGCACTGCACAGAATTAAAAATGTGATTAAAAGAATAAATCCCATGCAGAAGAATGAAACCAAATGTCAACTTCGGGATGTGGGCTTTAAGTCTGGGTTGTGGACAAAAAACCCTGCTCTCTCTCCTATTTGCATGTGGAGTCATCACAGGTAGTGTGCCCAGTGTGCCAACCCCACTGTGACACTGCAGCACATGCAAATGCCTGAGCCCGTGATTCAAGTCAGATGGGACAAAGGCAGAATAAAAGACAAAGAGCAAAAAAAAGGAGTTGCAAGTGGGAAGGACAGGCAGAGTGTGAGGGGAAAGGGATATTTAATAAAAATAGGGGTTAAGAAGGGTCATCCTCATTACCCAGCTTGTATACAATCTACAGTCGGTGGATCTCAAAGTACTTTACAAAGTACTTTACAAAATGGTATTATTAATTCCATTTCATCAATCCAGGGGCTGAAATATGGGCGGCGAGTCAATATGGGCAGAGCCTGGGCAGGTGTCGTGTAAGACCCAGTGCCTTGTGCTGCCCCCTCCCCACATCATGCTCTCCATAGCCCATGGAGAGGGTATCATGGGGAGGGATTAGTTTTTTTGTCATGAAAATCCTTCCGAGAGTGCTGTTTGGGGAATCTGTCTCCTTTAATGTCCAAGAGTTCGGTGCCTCTCCCAGCCAATTTTTCCTGGCTAGACAGGGGCAAGCAGGGTGTCTACAGGCTCTGCGCATCTTGCAGCTACCTGGGATAATGCCAACAGAGGAGCCGTGGCAACATGGAGCTCAGTTCAGGCTGAAAAACCCACTCTTGAAGCTGAGGGCTTTCCTCTTGCTAGCTAAGCTCTCTGTTACTGCAGCTATGTTGTGATTGGTACCAACTCCCTCCTGTCATCTAAGCCTGGATCCTCTGTGTGTCTGTTCACAACAGAAAGGGTTGGGAGAGATTTCCAGGGCAGGGCAAGTTCCACAGAGCATTCCTCCTTCCCTGCCATGGTGCCAGCCTGGCCTCTTACTGAGCTGAGATTCAGGGCGGGTGTGGGGGAGGCATCCCTAAAAGGTGGTTGAGCACAGATTCCTTTGATGATGAGGGTCAAGGGGGATCTGGCCTTGGACAAGGGTTCAACACCCAGCAGTGCCACCCAGGAGCCTGTGAAATGTTAGCTATGGGCCTAGGGTGTGGACATGGACCTTGTAGGTCTGTGAAGCTGGCTGAGGAAGATGCAGGTGAACTTTCCCTTCATGATGAGTCACAGCCTCTCCTGGCCTTACCTGGCCAGACGGTACCATGGATCAGCCCCTCCTGCAGTGATATTCCAGGCCACTGAGGGACCATCTGGGACAGTGCTATCCCTCAGGAATGGGGGCCACAAGCCTGGGGTGCTCTGGGTGAAAAATGCTTTTATGCCCAGTATCCCAGGCAGAAAAACTGGTGGAGCTCCCAAGTCCTTCCCATGAATCTTGTTGCTGTGTTATCACTGCTCCTTTCATCCTCGGCTCTCTTCTCTTCCTCCCTCCCCAGGGTGAGGACTTTGGCTTCCTGCTGCCTACCTTGCCCTGACAGCGAACTTGGGCTCCTAAAGCACAGAGTCATCTAGTGATCCAGAGCCCTCCTGCCCCATCAGCTCTGCCTGGGGTTTCTAGGGAGCAGGAGGGGTGTTCAGCTCCGCGGTTTACCCCTGCAGCGGAGCATCTCCTGAAACATAGCATTCATAATGGCAGTCTCTCTAGCCTAGGGTCATACCAGCCCTGGAGATGCTGCTGAGTAAGGGTATCAGGCAGGGAGATGCTGGGGGCAGTAGCAGCACTTCTGAAATAAAACAGCAACCAATGCCCTGGGTGCCATTGAAGTGTAAAGCCAAAAAAAACTCCATCTCTGCATTAGAGCACTTAAATATATTGCCCCCTGCAATCAGGCACTTTCCCAGAAAAGCTTCAATGCTGAGGCAATGGACGGGTTGTTTTATTACCCTGATTAAATTACACAAGCTTTTCCTTTCTCTCTCCGCCTGCCTTTCAATCTCTCCCTCTCTCTCCCTCCCTGCATTTGCTCATCCCCCTCCTTTCCCTCCTTCTTGTTGGGGGGGCAGTGATGCAGGTATGACATAAAGCCCTAGTCTCCCTCCACTGGGATCCCCTCTGGTGCATCATTAACATGCACTGCCTGGCAGGACTGCATCATTGTTAGAGGAGATTCCAGTGCGATGCATCCCTCGGCTTTGAAACTCCGGCACTGAGCTGAGCAGTCAGCAGCAGCAGCAGCAAATAACTTCACATTACAGGTAAGAGCAAGTCATTTCTTCTGCTGTAGTGCAAACAGACAAGACATTTCCCAGGGGGAGCAAATGGCTGGTGGGCTCTCCATTCCAGACACGAGGCAGCTGGGTGCCTGGCTTGCCTCTGAGCACTGTAAAAAAATAGGGGAAGTCTGTCCAAGAAAATGAAACAATAGGGGTTGCGGCTAATGAGACTGGAAGGCAAGGACCCAGCAGCTCACTTGGGAAAAAGTAGCAGGAATTGCAGGGCACTTTGTTAGTTTAATGAATTGGTCATGTCACGGGCAAAACAACAAATCAAACTAACACCGTTACCCTCCCTGCCCAAGTTTACCCTCTTTGAGAGAAGCAATGAGCTGCTGTTTGTAGTTCGAGCTGCATAGAAGGCATCCAAACAGGAAAGGGTTATTTTAATTTAGAAGGACAATCGTACTGTGCCCTGGTGGGGGGTTCTGGATGGGCTGTGTGTGGCTGAGGTGTAGGTACTGGGGGTAAGTTGCATATGCAGTGTCTGCTGTGCTGTCTGTGTGCATGTGGATATGAGTCGCGTGGGATTGCATCCACCCCCGTCACCCTCAGCTTTCCCATGTGGCCACAACACTGCAAGCATGCAATTTAATTGTCCTTTGTAATAGTCCTTCCCTACCTCTGGGTACCGTGGATGTAACTAAAACTAAAAAGTGCACTTGGTCACCTCTGTCAGCAGAGAAGAAACGAAGCCACGGAGGGCAAGGAAATGATTTTTTGTTTGAATTGCTGTACTGTATCTTATTTCCCCTGATAATATGATCTGGTTAAAAAAATCTGATCCTGTGTGTGTGTGTGTGTATGTGTGCGTGCACGCACGCGCTCGTGCATATACATGCATGGACACTGACACACTTAGGTATGCATTGTGTATCTGTCTGGCGATAGCTGCTGTTCAGTTGAGATTTTCATTGCAGATGCAGGACTGCAGTGACATAATCCATTATAGCAAGATCCCATAAAAACCATGGAGCTGTTGAAAGATTACTTGACATGTATGACCTTGGCTCTGAAAAAAACAACCCAATAATTGTAATGGATGGGGGAGGGGAACTGTGGAGCTCCCTCTTGTGTGCAAAGGAGAACCCGGTGAGTTTTTGATTGGATGCTTTCTCAATAGTTAACTATATATGTTCAGAGGGATCTTCCCCCACCAGACATCTAGACAGACATTAAAATCAGGACAGGACTAAGCGATGCATCTATTTGAAAGCTGCTGCATATTGTAATTTTCCAGGCTCCTGTTTCTTGTCATTTGCCAGAGGAGAGAGAATGAATTAATCTCCTCTCTTGGCCAGTTAGATGTCTAATATACAATAATGCAGCATCGTTTCCCTTAGGGCAAAAGCACTGAGCCCGGTGTCTCCTGTTCAGTTAGCAATGCACTATACTACCTCTGCATCTGCGGAGCACCTGTGCTAACAGCCAACTTACCCTGTCTCATGGGGCAATCCCTGGGAGGAGGGTTGGAGAAGAGGTGACCTTCTAGACCTTCCTCCTGATTATCCTACAGGGTATAGCAAGGTCCCCTCCAGTTCCTGGTGGATGAAGGAAGGTAATGATTAGCCCCAAGCTAATGCTGGAGGATCTATTACAGCCCCATGTCACTGGCAGGAAGACTTACAGTCAATGCTGGTACATCCTGATTTCTTCCCCATGTTATCTGGGCCCTGCTGGGAGAGATGTGCTGTGCTGTTCAACGAGCTTTGAGTGAAGATCAGGCTTGAGATTAGGTACTTGGGTTTTCTGAAAGGGTTGTGCAAACACTAATTGTAGGTGCTTGGGCAATGTTCCTGGAACATCTCTGCTGTATAAACAGAAGGCCAATGAGCAGCAAGACTCTTATCGGGGTTTGCTATTCAGCTTCTTCGGTTGCTAGGGCTCTGCCTCAGGACGTTGGACCTGTTATATGCACCCATCTGTGCTCCGTGACATGCTCTAATGCACAGATGGCAATGATGGACAGCTCTTTATTCAGGGAAGTGATCTGGAGAGAGAGGACACGCTTTCATCGCTTCTCATGGCAGGCTCTGATCTCACATGCCTGTTCATAAGCACACAGCTGGGCACACCACCAAAACACCCATTCTGTGTGTGCAGAGTTAGCGTGTACAACTTGCTGGTTGTGTGCACAAAATGTGTAGACACCAACTTCAGGAGGCGAGCTCATCAGTGTGGGGAGAAGTGTGTGTGCAAAACCCCATGCTGAGAGTGGAAAGCCACCTTCTTGTGGGATTGTATAGTCTCAAGAGGGGTTTGGCTCTCGTCCACTCTTGACTGGGTGATCCTTAAGGGAGAGCCAGGATGCTGGAGAAAAGGCATGGGTTGGTGTGGGAATAAGAATGTGTTGTTTTTTTGCATAAGAAGAAAATAAAGTCACACCTTGGTGGAGGGGAGAGGCAGGGGTGGAGAAGGGAGAAAGGTGCAGAGAAGATTACCATGAGAACTGTGAAAACCCTGCTCATTCTCTGTAGTAAGAGGTTGAGGGAAGTGGCACCTCTGCAGAATGGGCTGGGGGAACTGGAGTTAAACTGGGAAAGCAGAGGCTGAGGGGCTGCCTGATTCCTGAGCTGCTATCCCTAATGGATGCAAGATCTGCCATCATTCAACCCAGTTCTGTACTAAATGCCAAGAGAAAGCTCCCCATCCTCTGCTCAGATCTGGAGCTGGGTAGCTTTTTGGCCTTGGTGCAAAACCTCAGCAATGCTAACAGTCGTGACTGGGGAAGCTCAGGAGTCTGTCTGCAGGATCCTGCTTCCCCGATTGTCAATTCTCCAAATTAATTTTCCAGATCACGAGCTGAACCTTTGCAAACGTCCTCATCTGAGAGGATTATAGAATTACTCCCATGCTAATGAGCAGGTTAGTGTTACGGCAGCTTAAAATCTGGAAAGAAGAAAAGGAGTTGGAACAACCAAATAAAGATACCAGGGGAAAAGGGATCCTGGGGTGGCTGGGCTGTCTGCCTCAAACTGCTGGGGAAGGGAAATGGAGGATATAACTTAAGCCACTGGGGTATATGATCAGCAGGGCCAGCCTTGTTTTCAGCCCTGCACTTTGGGGAAAGGATGGGAGATAAACTTGCTTTGAAAAGAAGCCCCGGCTCTCCTCTTGCAGACACCAGCTTTATCATGTGGTCACTCCAATGACTCCACTTTTCTTCTGGAGCAAAGTGGGGTCAGAGTTAGCCCCCTAGGACTGGGCTGGGGAGCAGAATGAGGAAATGTCTCCCAGCTACATGAGATAAAATGCAAAGGAAAGGCCAGTCTATATTTAGGCGAGGGCTGTGTTCTGAGCGGGTAATCCTCTTTTCCTGAATTATCCAGCCCAGGGATTAGACTGCTTTAAACTCCTCACCAGGCCTCCCTTACCCCACCAGGCCACAGTGGAACAGACCAGCTTTACCAGTGCAGAAGGGGGCAAGGGATGGGAGGAGGATGTGGTGAGGCAGTGTGGGTGACTTGTCTGGCAGGCAGATGATGCCCTCTGAGAGGTGGCTAAAGGTCCAGGTGTCCCATGATACAGATGTGGCATATGATGTAACACTGAGCATTGTGGGGCTGCAATTAAGAAAGACTGTGGAGCTTTATAAATGATTGCAGAGATGAGCAAGTACAGCAGCATAAAGGGAGAAGGACAGGGAGTACAAGGCAGCTCCTTTTCAGTGCCTTGTAATCTTGCTAAGGAGTCAAATGTAATTTCCTCTGACCAGCACCCTGGGTTGCTAATCAGGTATACAGTTTTCCATGTAGAAGCCATGTCTGACTTTCCTTGCCCTGGAAAGCATCTGCTCTGCCTTAGCTGGCTATAGAAATAAGATACTGGGTTTGCAGGTCAGTCCCATCTGCTTTGAGCTGGAATAAATCAGTATCCTCTAAAATGGTGGGTTTAGGTTAGCAGCAGAAGGGAGGGAATGTGCTACAACATGGGAGATGGTGCCAGCCTCAGAAAGGCAGAGATGGGGTAAGGAAGGGTTGAAGAAAGGAGTGGTGTCAGGAGGACTGAGTGGCATTAGTGACTGAGGCTGTGGGGTATGGTCCTGTGCTGAGAGTAGATGGGTGTCAGTTGTGTCCCTAGTGTCAAGACCCAAAATGGGTCTTCTTGTTGACTGTCTCACTTTGCCTGAATGTGCCATGTGAAATTAATTGCTCCTGCTACTAATTGGTCCTGACAGCCAGAGCTGTGGTGGGGTGGCTGGGCCTGTCCTGTGGATAAAATACTCCGTTCTCCAGGGCAATCAGGCCAGGTCTCTGTTCTGCTGGAAATGGAGATCCATTTATGAAGCAGTAACCAGGGTCCTGTTTGGAAGGCTTGGGCTGGTGTTGCTATTGATCCCCTGGATCTCCTTGGAGCTGGGATTCTGGCTCTGTCTCCTTCCCTGCCTGAAAAGCATTCACTTTTCAGTCACTGCCTTTATTCATTTTTCTTTTGACTGAGGAAGAGCCTTTTATTTTATTTCCTTGGCTGCCTTTGCACTTTCAGCACTGGTTGAGGACATTACTGCTATGCCCAGTTTCAATGTGGAGTGAGTTTGGGTGACAGTTTTATCCCTCTGCAAACTGACTTCTGTTGGACTCTCGAGGGGCAGGGTGTGAATACACCTTTGCACATCCTTGGCAAGCCAGGGCCAGCATTAGCTTCTGCAGTGTTGTCATTTAAACTCTGGTAAAAGGCCTTGATTGATTCCTGAGGATAGGACTTTTATCAAGGGGTTTTATTTTCCATGCATGTAAATGGGTCAGCTCTACTCCTTGCTGTTTAATTTGCTTCTTCAAAAGCCTACATCTGGCATTTTGCTGTAATTGTATTTTCCTTTCCCCAAACTGAGTGCGATTCTGGTGCTCGATAAGCTCTGGGCCAACTCTCACTGAAGTCATCTAGCTGTTGCCATTTAAATAACTTCACTGGGAGTTTGAATTGAATGAGGAATAAATGGCCAGGCCCTTAACTAGTTCTTTGAAAGGGAAAGCCTGTTTAACGCTCCTCTGAGACCTGGCATTGTCAGCCCTTGCTTTATTCAGACAGACAGGTAGAGTCAGTGCAGCCTGTTATTGCTTTTCCGTGTGTGTGTGTGTGTGTGTGTGTGTGCGCGTGCGTGCGTGCGTGTGTGTGTGTGTGTGTGTGTGTGCATGTGCGCGCGTGCTGGAGCTAGGATTCAAGCACAAGCCGGGATAGAACAAAGTAATAGAGAGAGAAGGAAGAAAAGGTCACTTAGTACAACCAGCCCCTGCCTTTAATATCAGCTATTGTCTTTCCCCCTCTATGCTGAGCATTATCAATTTCCTGTTTAAGTTCAAGTCAACACATCTGTCACGTTAGCATCTCTCGCTGCCAGGCTCCCCACCCCCCTTCCATCTGCTCTCCCCCTCTGCCTGCAGCCTCCTGGGCTCCTACTGCTTTGTTATTGGCGTGTGCGTGCGTGCGTGTGTATGTGTTTTCTGCAGGCGGACGGACTCTTCCATTGCTGGCGCTTCAGTACCTGGGTGCATTTGCAATGGGATGATCAGCTTGGCTTGCCGAGCATTTACTTCTAATCTCCAGCTTGCGGCATCCTAGCGGCAAAGGCGACCCTTTCAGGGACAGCTCCAGAGGGACTGCAAAGAGGGACAGTGGCTGGTGATTCTGGGATGAATTATTTCTTAGTTCTGGTAAGAGATGCTTTTGCATTTGGTTCCCTTTCTGGGCAAGAGTGACACAGCTAAAAGGCAGAGAGAGGGGGAAGGTGAGAAAGAGAAGGAAGCCTGATGAAATCAGTTGTGTTTATATCAAAGCCTGCCCGGGGGCAAGCGTTCATCAGAGCAATTTATTTAATTACTAGTTCCAGGTGTGTGGTGGTTCCAATCTGACAGCGAGGAAAGTAGTGAAAGTACTTGGACAAGCAGAAAGGTTGTAGCTAGCAGATGTGGCCAGAATTAAAGTCTAAATGACTTATTTTCTGGACCCGGGGGGGGGGGGGGGGGGGCTCCAGAATGGCTTGTATCTAGCACACTGGGAGAAGCAAGGAAATACTTTTAGGCAGCGATGACAAACTGTTTGGAAAAGTGCAACTGGAGTCAAACCATCTGCAGATCTGCAACAGGAGAGACTGTGTCCCAAATGCCTGCTGCTTTTGAATCTGAGGGCAGTGAGCTGGTTGAATTCACAGGGCTGTTGAGTTGGTTCACAACACAGTCAGCTTTGTTCCTTTTATGACTCCAGTAATGACAAAGCAATTACATTGGGGATGAATTTGGCCTTGTTCTTCTAAACAGGAACAGTGACTGTTAAACCTAATGGCAGCTTTAGCAGCCTGGCTGTGCTGAGTCTGCAAAGGTCTTTCCATAAGGTGCCTCTAGTGCCAGATAGCAAGCAAGAAGTACAGCGATGAACCTGCCGTGCTTCTGCTGATGGCTCCGAAGCACTGACCTTCTCAGCAGCCCTGGACCCAGTCTTGAAAATGATCTAATTGCTGCATTGATCTAGTAGTTCTGGAGACCCTCCCGGGAGACAGAATTGTAAAAAACAGTTGGTTTGGTGGTTTCAAGGTTTTCTTGGTGCTTACGAGTTTAGCAGCCAGGGTTTCAAGAGATCTGACTGGGGGAAATGTTATAATGGGTTTCCTGGCAAAAACTGGCTCCATCATAAAACATATATGTACCAAGACATTTCATCCACTACAACCCATTCTTCTGACCAGTCTGTAAATACAGGACAACAATCTCCAAGAATTCAGTGACCAGAAAGCAATGCTTCCCCCTCTCCACTCAGGTCCAATTGTTAACTATAAAGTGTCCCTGGAGTTTCTGGCACTGGTAGATATTACATTAACTCCTAAGACCCATGTCTTGTAGACATCATCTTGATGATCCCTTTGTTTCAAACACGTTTCAGAGTAACATCTTTGGATCAAAGGCAGAAGTAAAAATAGTACAAGCCCAAGACCTGAACTGATAGCAGGAGACTGCCCTGGCTCTTCAGATGCTGTGAAATCCTTCTAGACTGGGTCTGCCGGCGTCTTTGATTATTACATCTCTAACATGATCAAAAGAGCTGAGATAATACCTTAGAATGAACAATGCTCATTTTCTTTAATAAAAGTCCACGTAGGTTTTTCTTTGGCATGTGCTGTTAAAAACACGCCATTAGACATCCTAAGTTTCTACAAATTAATTTAGCTCCTGAGTTAGGTTACAAGAATGAAAGGAATGGGTACATCCAAGTATTTGTTTTATTGTCAGCTGTGCGTTTGTTTCCTTTTTGAATTTCTCCGTTTGGATTTGAAAAGAGATGGGTCAAGTCAGTTTTCCTGGCTGATTTCAGTTCCCAGTTCCCTACTCGCCCAAACACTGCAGTGCTTGGGTTGGCAATGCCACAGAGCAAGGGAATGGCACTTAATAAAAAACGCCCAGGAATCATCATACATGACAGGGAAAAGGTGATCGTGGAAACCTCCCTAGTGGTGATCTGTTTGATACAGGCCACAGAACTGAAATTCTGGGCCCAGACTCATCGTAACTCATCGGGGTCTGGTGTTTTCTGCAGTGCCGGTCACGTGAATGCTACTGTAGGGTTAATGCCGACAAATTTGTACCATCCCCAAGAATATTCCTTGCCAATGCTGATTTTAGGAAGCGCTGCTTGTGCTCTTCTCTATCGATAGGAACCAAACTGTATATGCTGCAGATCCTATGAATGTCGTGACTCATGTTTGGAGGTTAGTGCCTTATTACAGCCAAATGGGTTATAATGGATGGATTATTCCTTTATTAAATATCTACCCAGTATGATCAGTGACTGTAATAAAACCCACACAGGCTGTCACTGAGAAACTTTGCTCCATGAGAACATGGTGTCCTGAGTGAAGAGCTCTGCAGAGTATGTGGCCAGACAGATGAAGGTCTGTCGTCTTGTGCACGGGTGCCAGGGGACCTGTATCACTTCATGATGTGGGACCAGCGAAGCTGTAAACAACTTTCACAGCAAGGAAAACTTCTACTTCTATTTGACTTCGGTATAAATCTAATCACCTCCTGCCTGTCTCTCCTCATTTGTCTGGGCACATCTGCTAAATTATCAGCAGCTATTTGTGTTTTATATGAGGACTTCCTCCCTCACAGCCCATCTGCTCAGCCTGTTCTTTCCTCCGGCACAGTCACGATTCTGTTATCCCATTGATGATGGCGGAGGGCAACACTGCAGGGACAGGACTGGGACTGCTCCAGTTGGGCTCGGGGGTGAAGGGGAGCTTGGGCTGTAAACGGTGAAAAGAGGAAGGCCTAGAAAAATACACCAAAGCAGAGGAGTCAGGACTTTATGGCCAGAGAAAGGCCCTCATTGTTTTTCATATAAGCATCCTCCTTCTTCAATCTTGTCTCCATGTGAGAATTCCCTTTAGACAAAAAGCATGGTCTAGGCCATGAAGTCACCCTATTTTTACTGCCTTCAGTGTTAGTTTTGCCCCCTTAAGCAGTACAGGCTCAGTTCACTCTTGTGGAGCGGGCTGGCCCAGTTGGAGAATGACATTAGCATTATTATTTGCTGTGAGTACTGAAGAAGTGTCTAGGGGTCCCCACACAGAGACCATTGTGCTAGGTGCTGTGCAAACACAGGACAAACAGAAAGCCCCTGCCCCGTAAAGCTTACACTCCAACATGAGGCGAATGCAGACTGAATGCCAGCGCGGTGGAAGGAAAGAAGGACACTGTGAAATGAAAGAGTCAGTCATGCAATCCCAGTGGAGAACAGAAAGGAACAGTATGTGGCCTTGCTGGGTTTTTTGGCCTTGCTGGGTTTTTCTAGCTAACCATTCCCTGTCACCTTACACCGACTTTACTGTTTGTATCGAGGGGAAGCAACAGGAGAGAACAAAAGGTGTCTCCACCAGAAAGCAGTGTGCGTGCCATGTACCTCCTGTGTCACATACTGCAGCAGCTAGGAGAACAAAGTGCCTGCAGTTCCTGTGCAGAGGACTAACCCTCAGGAATGTCAAGGTACAATGCAGAAAAAATGAAGTGTCACCATGTCACCCGGCTGCAGACACGACATGTGATTAGTGTATTTACTGCAAACCTATTAATACATCTAACTAACTAGTGATGGTGTGCAGCTTGGTGAAGACCAGTACTCAGCCAAGCTGTCTCTGTAGCTGCAAAACACACACACACACACACACACACACACACCCCGCTACCTTCCTGTCTTGTCTTTATATCAGAAGAAGGAGTCTGGTGCCTGGTGTGTAAAATAAGGTACCAGAGGTGAAAAGCACTGTGCAGTACAGTATTTGTAATGGTCTCATTACAGAAGAGCAAGCTGCTGGTCTGTAAGGCACAGCAGCTGCCTGCTGGGACAGAGCAAAGCCTTGGGACTCTTCTCCTTGCAGGGCCATCAGAGTACTCTTTCCTTCTGACCCACCGGCTCCTTCGACCGGCGTCCCTGAACTCTGGGTGTTGAGTTGCACTAGATCAGTTTTTCTTCTCCCCGTTCTGGTGGGATGGAAGACGACGGTTGATAGCTTCTGCAGTTGTCTCATGAGCGTGGCTTCAGAACACCCTCTTCTATGTTTCAGGGAGAAGGGAGTGAGTGGAAGCAGCAGGGAGGAGGGAAAAAAGAAAACAAGGTGGCTTCCCTGCCCAGCTGTGGGGACAAGACCAGGCATAACTGCCCCTGACTTTGCTGACAGCTGCATCCATCTAAGGACAGAGCACAGGCTTAGGGACCCAGCATGACAGCAGCCCCTTCCTCTTTCCAGGCAGGGAGGGGGTGGGAACGTATATGTTTTTCTTTCTGGCTACCAAATATTTCCGTGTGATGGAGTCTCCCTGCTGTCATCCGGGGGGTGATGTAATGGCTTTAGGTCTGCTTTGCAGTAGGTTCCTGGAGTCCTGCCAGGTCAGACTTTTTCAGCACTCTCTGTTGGCGGCAGGTCATTAGCAGATCCCAGTATTTTTGGAAATTGGACTCTCTTGGCATCACCGAGGCCCAGGTCTTTGCTGAGCATGATGGATTTGTCCCTGGATGTACGCTGGGAGCCCAACTGCACCGGTCCTACATTCATCTTCAATTGGAACATCTCTTGTCAGGAATCTAATGTATTTTAATTGGGCTTATTCTGAGACCCAGTATTTAATGACTGATGTGCTGGCACAGCCAGAGAAATCCCAGTGATTTCCCCTCCTGATATGAAGCTGCATTTGCCCATTTGTCAAGGCTTTCAGAAAGCTGGGAAGCAGACGTGGAGCCTTTTCCTTTCGGGTTACAGACCTGCATGTTGACTGGGTCTGAAAGTTGTCACTGTGGGAAGGCTGTTTGGTGCTTGGGTGAAAGCGGTGTGCCATCCATTTCCCAGGGGCCAGGTATTTGCATAAGAAGCCGCACTCCCACCGTTGGCAGAAATTGGTCTTTCTGTTGACTGTGGAGAGTCCTTTGGAGTCTCATGTCACCCTCTCCATCCCATCCCTCTTGCCTTCTCGGGTATGCAAACTGGAGCAGCTCATTAGCATTTATTTATTACTACTTGTATGGATATGTCCTTGTACTTTCCCAGCTTCTCCACAATTGGATGTAAGAATATTTAGCATGTGTTATAATTAATTATTTACAATGCTATTCAGATGGAGTCTTTCTGTTTTAAGAATCCCAACCTTTCCATCTCTAGCTAGGACTGCAGCTACCTCCGGGGTAGTGAGAGAGAGGATAATGGGGATCAGACTACCCTCCTGCAAAGCTACCTCCTGAAGGGGCAGTGGCTGTGGGATCTGTGCAGCAGCAGGACTATTGGATCCACCTTGCGCCCACACTCTTAAGGGATCCACCGTGGAGCTCTGCCCGGAGACACACAAAGGGTGAACTGCTCCATCAGATACCCTGATCTGGGGATCTACCCGATAATGAGAGAGGAAGACAGGAAGTGAGGGAGAAACCGGCAGCCAGTCAAATCTAAAGGGAGAAATGAGGAAAGAATGCCATGAACATGGGGCTGGGATGGACTAGCTGGTCATGGAGTCCAGTCTGCTACTATCATAGACAAAGGCATAATAGACACTCAGTGCAATAGGAAGCATCTGGTCAGGCCCTCTCTGCACTCCACAAGCCACAAAGCAGGTGGATGTTTGGCCAAGACCCTGGGGCTCCTACAAAAAATGCCTGGGGGGGCCCAGCTGACCAGAGATCATTAGGACTATTTTTTCCATTTTCCCTGAAAGCTGGAGTTAGGGACACTGAAGCAGGGCTGTTCAGTGAGATGCTACATATTATTTCATATTAAGACAAGTCTTCCTTAACGAGGGAAGAGGTCCCTATTTTTTGCTGCAGCAGGGATGATGCTCAAGGGCAACAGCATGGTTTCACTAGGGGCAGGTCCTGTCAGATCAACCTGATTGCCTTCTACGATCAGTCTTTCTGGACTTCAGCAAGGCCTTTGACACTGTCTCCCACCCAATTCTCATCAAAAAACTAGGTGACTGTGGCATTGATGCCTACACAGTCAGATGGACTGCAAATTGGCTGAAGGGTTGTACTTAGAGGGTGCCGGTGGACGGGTCTTTTTTGACCTGGAGGGAAGTGGGCAGTGGAGTCCCCCAGGGCTCGGTCCTTGGGCCCACACTGTTCAATTTCTTTATTAGTGATTTGGACGATGGGGTGAAAAGCAACCTGTTTAAATTTGCTGATGATACCAAGATTTGGAGTGAGGTGGGCATGCTGGTAGGGAAGGACAGATTACAGCAGGACCTGAACGGGTTACAGGGGTGGGCTAACGAAAATAGGATGGGTTTCAATACTGACAAGTGCAGGGTGCTGCACTTGGGCAGTAGGAACCAGCAGCGCACGTATAAGCTGGGAAACTCCCTTCTCAAGAGCACGGTGGCAGAAAGAGATCTTGGAGTCATTATTGACTCCAAGATGAATGTGGGCTGACAATGCAAGGTCACAGTTGGCAGGACTAACCATACCTTGTTGTGCATCCACAGATGCATCTCAAGTAGGGCCAAGGAGGTTATCCTCCCCCTCTGTGTGACACTGGTCAGGCCGCAGCTGGAGTAGTGTGTCCAGTTCTGGGTGCTGCACTTCAAGAGGGATGTGGAGGGCATTGAGAGGGTCCAGAGGAGGGCTACCCATGTGATCTGGGGACAACAGGGCAGGCCCCACAAAGAGAGGCTCCGGGACCTGAACCTGTTCAGCCTCCACAGGAGAAGGCTGAGGGGGGCCTGGTGGCCATCTATAAACTCACTAGCGGGGACCAGCAGGGTTTGGGAGAGACCTTGTTCCCCCTGGCATCCTCCGGGGTAATAAGGAATAATGGCCACAAGTTGCTAGAGAGTAGGTTTTAGACTAGGCATCCAAAGGCATTACTTCACAGTCAGGGCAGCTAGGATCTGGAAACAACTTCCAAGAGAAGTGGTGCTGGCTCCTACCCTGGGGGGCTTTAAGAGGAGGCTTGATGTCTACCTGGCTGGGGTCATTTGAGCTTGGTTTTCTCTCCTGCCCAGGGCAGGGGGCCAGACTTGCTGATCTGCAAGGTCCCTTCCAACCCTACATCTATGAATTTATAAGCCCCTGCTGGAGAGCTCTGATTTGTAGCATCTCATGCTTATAGTTCTTGAATTCTCTGGGCCAACTCCCAGGGCATCAGCTAGGATGGCAGCATTGACAAAGCATTCCCCTCCCACCACTATCTTCAGAAGCCCTGGGCTGCAGGCAACAACGCTTCCTTTGTCCCAGAGTGGATGCAAGCCCCTCGGTTCATGCCTGTGCAGCAGCCAGAAGGAACATCTTCATTGCTTTTCCACCAGACTGCCTCCACACCCCTGTCCCTCTCCCTGTATATTAGCACATGGCTGCATGAGCAACGGTGGGCAGCAGTCTTGTGACCAGATCTTACACCCCCTTCCATAGGTAGGGAGGATCTCAGAAGTGGCTGTGCAGAGCAGGGTATGTGATGGAGTGGTTCACCCTTTGTGCATCTCAGAGCAGTGTTTCTCAACCCGTGGGTCATGATCCAAAAGCAGGTCATAAGAATATATGAAAGGGTTGTGAACAAACTTTAAAAATGGATTTTCCTTTAAAGGAGAAAAATGTGGGAAACCAGGGTTTGTTCAGGGCAAGCTGTCAGAGTTCTGGTCTGCAAGGGGCTGCCTGGGGCCCTCCAAGGCCCCCCCCACCCCACACACACACTGGGGGGCTGGGGGCAGCAGGTCAGGAGTGAGGGGTACTGGGTCGGGACTGGCCATCAATGTTTACAAATGGGTCCCGATACAAAAAAGGTTCAGAAACACTGTCTCAGGGCACAGCTCCAGAGCGGATCCCTTACGAGTGTGGGCGCGAGGTGGATGCAATAGTTCTGCTGCCGCACAGATCCCGCAGCCACTGCCCCTTGAGGAGCTGGCTTTGCAGGAGGCTAGTCTCAAGAGAGTCATTCATACTCCATAGTCTGGGGTAGGGAAGAGGATTTCACCCTGAACTCAGCCCTGGTGGGCTGTCTTGACTCATGTAGACCAAGAACACGACAGTGAACAGAGGGAAGACTGGTAAAAGGCTACAGCTGCCTCCACAGTCTGGGAACCAGGGCGTCTGGCATTTGTGGAGCCTGGGCTCCCAGCCACACTGCACTACACACAGAGGGAGAAGGAGGCTGAGCTCTGGCCTTTCGTGATTTATGAGTGCTGAATACAGCAGATTTCCCAGCCACCAGAAGGGAAGGAAGTTAGATTTATACCTGGAAGGCAGGCAGCTCACTGGCTGGGACCAGCTGGGGAGCAGAAACGAGGCTGCTTCAAAGCAGCCGTCCTTGCTGAGCACACGGCTCCTGTGCCGCAGTCTGCCACGGCAGGTGTGCAAACGAAGGCAGGCTCGATGCAGAGGGAGAGGATTTGTGAGGGACGTGGAAGGAAAGGGCCGCTCTCTCTCTCTCCCTTCCCCACCTACGCAGCACAAGGCAGCTGGTAGCTGATGCATTCCACTTAAGGCTGAGCCGCTGATTAAATATTGAAAGGTTGTCTTTGCTTGAAAGCCGAACGCTGGAGGAAAAGGAGGCTGTATGCAAGCAACCTGGGCCTGGCACGGCGGGATGGGTCTTGTCTTTGCTCGCTTGGGCAGGTGCAAATGGTCTTTTGCATGCTAATATAAAGGCTCTGGTTGGACTTGGGTGCACAGGGGACTGGGCACAGCCAGGCTGACTGAGAAGCAAGGGGTGTGAATGTGTCAGGGTGGTGAGAGCGGGTGCAGGCGAGAGGTCTAACCTATATACTCAGCGGGACCCCTTTGATGTTGCAAGGATACTCAAAGCCCAGGAGGGGCAGGGCTGGAGCCGAGCCCCTGCTCACTGGCTGCTCTGTCGTCTGTGCACAGGGATTAAAAATCCCCCCCCATCAGACTCGCACTACACACCACATGCGCCTATCTGCAACGCACGCCACAGAAACAGAGAGATGGTGAGGGATGGAGATGGAGGCAGAAAGAGAGGGGAATTTCTGAGGGTTTATAGGGTTAGTGAAGGGGAGAAGGAGGGTTAGGATCAGCATAGTGGCCAGTCGAGGTCAGGAGAAGAGGTGGAAAGGGCTGGGACGCTCCTGCTGGGGTTTCCAGGGATGGGCCACTGGAAGTGCTTAAAAATGAGGGGGCAACGTTGTGGAAGGCTGCAGTAGAGCACCTGGCCCGGCTCAGGGTGTGCAGCGCTAGCCACTCCAGGAAAGGAGATGCCGGATAGGCAGGCCGAGCCTCCGAGACATTTCCCTCAGAGAATCTGCTTCAACCTCACAGAGGCACTGGCACGGGGGAGAAAGGACTCGCTTGCGGCTTGAGTTGCAGGTGGGAACAGAGAAAGGGATCCCGCGGAGCCGGCATCCTCCTGTCTCCCAGCCACGCTCACCACTGCCCTTAACACCTTTCCGAAGGACATGAGGACACTTCTGACTCCAGCCAGATCTCTGAGAAGGCGGCTGGTCTTTGCCACAGCTATGGGCGCTGGAGATGGCAGAGGGATCCACAGGAAAACATTTCAGCCTGTAGAAACAAAAAGGGTGTCTAAAGCACGGACATACTGGCTATATGAGGCACCAGGAAGATGACTGTGGCTGTGGTGGCAAATCCCCCAGACTGTGTCATGGATCCTACACCCTGACCTTGCCCTTTACCAACCGCCTCACCCAGTTTATGACCTGAGCCCGTGGCCTCGGGTCCCAGTTGGCTCGGAGGCTTTCCAAGGTTTTTGCCCAGCAGGTCCAGTCCCTGGGAGGGGAGGAGAGCATTGTGGTGTGCACCTAAAGTGCCTCTGTCCCCACTGTCTCATTGCCATCTCTCCCATCACCTCCACCTGCCTCAAATCCAGCGATGTCTGAAAAATAGCCTGCTTTGACGTGGCCCGCTGCAGGGCATTTCTAATATTATGTAGCCTAATATTTTCAGTTTGTGCCCCACTCCACTCCCATGGTTACCAGCCCTTGGTAACATCGCTCGCCCTCCTTTCAGCTGCACAAATACTGAAGTAAATTTACTAGCCAGACTCCATGATAACCCTATGCTGCCAGTGCCCTGGGACGTCCAATAGTTCGGCTCCCCTCAAGATACCCAATATGGTCCACCCTTTCCAAATCTTCTGACTTTTCCTAACTTGATGGCATGAAGAATGGTCAGCACAAGCACCAATCAATCACCACATCATCTCTGACCCTTCAGTCAGTCAACCAGGATTTAAGTGGCCATGCCATTATTGGGCACTTCTCAACCATTTTCTAACTGCACAGGGTCACTGTCCCTCAGACCTAGACCAACGGGGTCTTCGCAGTGACAACAAATGCCCTTGTGGAAAAGTTCACATCATGTCCTGCATGGCTGATTCATGTTCATTTGCCATGCTACCTGATGGCCTGCAAGCTCTTCACATCGGTGATGACCTTGCCTTAAAACGGCCGAAACAATATGCCAAAATCACATAAGCTAAATAAATAGTGGGCAGTGCTGAGAACTTAGGCTATGTGCCGGGGGGCTTTTAAAAATCTCAGTAGCCACTGAGCATTCAGGCAACTTGACTGCAGTGAACTCCAGCCATGTCAGCTCCCTGGATGTCTCTTGCTTTTGAAGAGTGCAAAATCTCGCAGAATATGGGAGATGTGACCAATTCCCTCTCTCTACTGTCCCTTTCTGAGGTTTTTCTATCAATGCATGTGCTGGAGAAGTCTTGGCACTGTCTTCTATCAGGCCACAACTGAGCCCCGAGGAAGGTTCCTTGTGCTACTCGGAGAGGGGGAGATGCTGTAAACCTTTAGATCAGGGAGACTATTGCCCAGGGAACGTAGGGCGCCTATACACGAGTCTGCTGAAGCATTGTAATTACCACGCTCCAGCAGAATCCAGCATCTCATGTATCAGTGTCCCAGCACTTAAAAATTGCGGTGGGGTGCTTTAACTATAGCTCATTCGATGAGCGTTAGTTAAAGCGCTCCCTACTGTTATTATTAGGTTCAGGGATGCTGATACATGAGATACTCTGGGTGCTTTAATTCGAGTGGCTTTCAGAGCCACTCGAATTAAAGCCCTTCCCCCCCACCTCCAGGAGCATGTGTATAAATGCCCATAATGTCTAACAGCAGTAAGAGCCCAATAGTTGGGCCCCAGCTGAGCTTGTGAATAGCTACGCAGCTTGGGCAGTCAGATAGCAGATTTTTCAGAGCATAAGCATGGCCTACATTTATCTTTGAACATCCCCTTTGTTGCCTGAGTGTCCAAAGCAGGTGCCCAAATGTTTCACAGAGCACAAGCCCCGTAAAAAGTTCCTCTGAATGTGATTAAATATAAATATGACAGCAAGGTTGTAGGAATTGGGCAATTATAGGGTTAAAGTGTTAGTCCTTATTTTTAGGCCCCTGCGAAGCAGCTAGTATTCGCTTTGGATTTGGATTCAGCCGATTCGGGGGACAGTGTTTTGATTCGGTGATTCAAATCAGTGTCCCGAATTGATTCGGCCTAATCTGATTTGGCTCCTGCTGAATAAGCCGAATCTCCAAATCACACAGGCCCCATCCCCCACCCGCTCTCCCAGTCCCAGCAATGGCTGGTCCGCCTACCCCAGCATTTTGGGGGGAAAAAGCCTCTGCTCACCAGGTGCTGCCAGATGGGGGGTGATCCCTGCTGCATGGAGGGCTCTGCACAAGCCCGATTTGATTTGGATTCAGAGAATTGGGCTGAATCTCTGCCAAACTGGATCAGAGACTGAAGCTTCACACAGCCCAGCCCAGCCCAGCTATTAATGAGAAGGAGGATCAGGACTCATTTGGATTTACTGTATCCCAGTATGAAGGAAGAAATGCACAAAAAACAGACCCTCAAAAACACAACCATGACTGTCACACTAAAGCAAGGGTGTTGGTGGGGGGGTGATCCTGTCTATACAAAAAATGTCAGTACCTGCCAACTGACTTGGATTGCAGGCAGGATCCAAGAACAAACAGGACCCTTATCTTTTAAAATTGGATTTGGTAATGGCTAAAGGGTGAGACAACATCAGGGCCACATCCACTTACGAACCAACCACCTTAGGGACCGGAGCCATTGCCTGAGGAGGAGGGATTTTCAGAGAACCCGGAACTGGGGTGAATGACTAAGAATGAGTAACAATTGTGAGCCCAGAAACGTGGAACTGCCCCCAACCCCTCCTGGTCCAGAGGGCAGTGATGCTAGAGACAGACACATATTCCCCCAGCCAGAGGGGAAGCCTGTTCTTTAGCAGCGGCGTTATCCAGCCAGAGATTTGAAAGATTATGTCTGGGTTGTAAATTAAGAGGGGAAGAATGTAGTACTTGGGTAATTATAGGGTTAAATGATTATTATGGAACTAGCTAATTGCCTGTCAGGACTGAGGGGGAGTGGGGAGCAAGTAAGGATGGAGCCCCGTGCCCCTTCCCATCCAGGACCGCTTCCCCTTTACCTCCTGCTGCTTGGAGCCTGGGCCCATTCCCCCCCTTTCCACCGCAACAGCTGACGATGGGGAGGAGTGGGGTTGGGGAGGCATGGGCCCAGGTCCCAGCGGGTGAGGAAACCGGAGTATAAGCTGGGGGAGAAGCTGGCCCACCGTGGCACTGGGGGGAAGCAGTGGGCCCCGCCTGATGCAGCAGCGGCTGTGGGGAGCAAGCCTCTTCTTCCCCTTGCACCCGGGCCCACTCCACCCCAAGCACTCTCCTCCCATTCCCCCTCTGCTGCCGGGTTGGCCCAGGCCCACTGCTCCCCCTGCCATGGCAGGTGGGCTTCTCCCCCAGTTCGGGCTTGGTCCTCCTCCCCCATGTGGGCCCCAGGCCCATTCCCCCCCTCCCCGCACTGCCCCAGCTGTGGTGTGCCCGCTATTCCCCCAGCCTGCGTGGGGCCCGCTCCTTGCCCCACTGCTGTCACCTCGCCCCATGCAGCAATGATGAGAGTAGGGGGGGAGGGCCGAGGCCAGAACTGGTGGCCTTGCCATCCCCCATCCTTGCCATCTGCAGGGGAGCAGAGTGGCGGGGTGAGGCCAATGCTGCTGGCCTCGTCCCCCGTTTTGTCTGCTCCATTGCCCCCACCTCCAGGGAGCAAGGCAGGTGGCAGGGCAAGGCCAGCTGCGAATAAAGCATTACGGACAGACAGACGGACGTAGGCTTTCATAGTGTTAGAACAGAGCTTGAGACCAGAACTGCACCTCTGTTCTTCCCGAGCTACTTTCATTTTCCCAGTTAGGCGGTAGTTTGTTCCTGAATGAAACAGCCTAAGGTTTTGGGCCTGGAGAAAAGTAAGTCTCAGGATTCCTTGTTCAGTAAGGAACTTAAAGGTTATTCCCAGGAGCTAATTAGACTCTTTCCAAAACCAAAATGAGAACAAGGGCTGCATGCATTTAAGCCTATATGTGCGTGTGTGTCTATGCTCAAGGTAGAATGGGGATAGTTTTTTCCCCATTTCTCTGGTGAAGTAGAGTGTGTTTGTGTGCCTGATGTTATACACAGTAGATATTTACCCAGGAAGTCGGCATCCACTTGGTTTTATTGTTGCTATAATCTGTAATTACCCCGGATAGCTTGGGGTAAAAATGCCAGGTAACCTCTGGATATGGTAAGAAGGAAAAACAACTGGTGAGCAGGCATTAAGATGGCCGGAGATGGGAAGTCTCCAGACAGTGCCTGGAAGTTGGGTAAGCAGCCTAAAGTTCAAGTGGTGTCCCCAAGGCTCAGCTCGGGGCAGGGAAGCCAGTGGCCAAGTCAGGGAGGCAGTGTGAGAAGACAGTTGCAGTAGAAAGTAAAGATTCGTGAAAGGAGAGTGTTTCCAGATTTCTTTCAATTTGAAATTAGCAACCATTTTTGTGGATTGCATTATTTTTTAAAAGAGAAATGGCAATACAAAAAGGTAAAGCATCCATTTTCATCTTCCCTAGAGGTTGAGGTTGAGGTAAAGAGTTGTTCAGAAATGCCTACAAATAAAATGGAATAAGCACACAAAGATATATTTTGCTCATACATCTGCAACAGAAAAGGGACGGGGGCATGTTAGCTTTCTAGGTGATGGCACTTTTTCAGTATTTACTTTAAAGCACACAAAGCCCAGCAAGGGGCTTAGAAACCTTTCTGATGCTAGATGTTTACAGCACATGGGAAAAAGGATTACCTGATCTTGCTTGTTCAAAATGAAAGATAGTATCTGTTGTGGTGTATAAATGCTCACTGCACTGTTTTTTATTCTACGGAACCAATTACTAAACCCTGAAACTCAATTTCAAAGATAATATTAATGAGCTAACATTACAACAGCCATGGATTACTCTCTAAGTATTTTAATAGCCCTAAATGATAATTGCAAGTTATACATGATTAAAGGGATAGTGGCACCGTAGAAATGATGGATAGATACTTACCTAGCCTAAACTGAGCTAATTCACACTGCTGAAGTTCTGGCCAACGATAAGCTTCAATTCAAATGAACAATCCTAGCCTCTGTTGTTGCAACTGGAAGAGATTTCAGAGTACAAATCTCTTGTCATTATTTCTGCTGCGTGTTTGTACTTCTAGCACTTTGCCATACCTTGTCAACTTCAGTTGCTGGCACTTGTCTTTGCCTTTCCTGTGTCCTGATGATTGATTCCAAAAGAAAATGCCGCCTCTAATACTTGAAAATCAAATTCCTGAAACAGATTTCTGCCAGTGCATCTGTTGGGTTTGTTAAATCCTTGGTTAAAAAAAAAATGGGAAGGATGAGACTGACCCCTTCAGCACAATGTTTTGAGATGTACGGATGGAAAGCATTATTTAAAAGCTAGGTATTGTTAATCAGAAGGCTTTTGGGTAGGCTTGGGATCAGATTCCTACCCAGGCCCCGTCTCAGAGAGTGAAGAGCACTAACCATTGATTCACCACACTAGCTCTCTTAGCTCAAAATGTAAATTGTGATGCACATTTTCTATTTGTTCACGGACATGCATTTTTATTTCTACCCTGAAATTTGTATGGCATTTGTATTATATGCAGAGCAGATTGAAAATCTTCACACACAATATTTTCCAGATGGAAAAGGTTGATTTAATCAAAATTAACACTTTCCATGAGAAACAGTTGAATTCAGTAGCACCTTCCAGTTCCCCAATCAGAAGGATCAGATTTAAAAAAAAGTTTCAAGCTGACATTTTGTAAAAAAATAATTTTTCTTGTGATGAAATGTCATGTAAAAACAACCCTTTTCTTTCGTGTGAAAAAGAAAAATACCATTTCAAAGTTGTGAGTTGTTTCATTTTGATAAAAAATGCTAATATTTTTTTCTCTTCTGTTTTGGACTCCAAACTTTCTCAGTCTATGGCATAATAGACTAACACCATGTATGTGATCACATTTCTATCTGTCGTCTGCTCCAGAGACTATCATGGCTTGATACTTTTATATAAATGTTGGGTCTTATGCTTTTGGTGCCAACATGTTTGGGTATTAGCAAAGGTATTTGCCTTGCTGAGTAGGGAAGTGGGGGATCTCAGTGCATAGCCAGAGCTTGTTATAAAACAGCCCCTCAGATGGGACAAGTCTGATTTTTAAAAGTGCTTATCACCTTGCCATAATGACTCAAGTCAATTGGAGTTGCTGGGGACTTTGCACATTTAAAAATCATGACCAAAATATGCAAGACAGTGACTTAGTTGAGCCACCCTGAAGCACTCAAGATAGGTGTTATAAAAGCCCTTTGCTTGCAATGAAAAAAGCTCTTCCCTTCACACGGCAAAGACCAGGGTCCTAACACTAAAATACTATAGTATCCGTGTTGTAAACGGCAGCATTTTTCCTATTAACACCCATTTAGCCCTGCTATAGATAATTCCCTCTTTCTTAGGTTGACTGTAATGCTTGACTTTAATGCATGTGGGTGGACAAGAGGAGGGTGTGGGGAATGCGCTATCAAGGGCTTTCAATGAGCTGGAAAAGGTTATGGTGCCGTGAATGCAGAAGGGGCTTTTGAAGCGCTAGGACGGAGCACACCGTGGCAGAGAACAGGAACGGCGTGCTAGGCAGGAAAGGGAACAGCACTTCAGTCTGATGTCGGCTGACAAAGGAGGGGCCTTGGTGCTGGCCCAGAACTTGAAGCCTTGGAGTGAGAGTACAATGAGCAATTTTCTGTCTCTGCTGTTAGACTGGAGATCACTGAACCTGCAATGGCAGATGATGAATTCCTCTTGCTTCCATCTAGTCAGGGTTACAGGGGATAAAGGAGCGGTGTCTATAATTAACTCTGGCTGCTGCTGCTGTGTTAATTAGTGGTAGAAGCTAGGATGTCAGCATAAAGATGTTACTAATGTGACCATGAAGGCAGCCAGGAGCTGACGGGGGCAAGAGTGAATTTCATTCTCACTATTAGCAAAACTCAGTCTCCAGCATGGGAAATGCCAGGGCAATCTACTCCACTTTCCTGCCTGGTTTTATTGCATGATGTGCTATCCAACTGGAAAGCTTGCTCCCGCTAGGGTTTCCCTTGAACCTACTGTATCTGGTCACCCTGGCCTCATGCTCCCATCACGAACAGAGACATTTCTTAATAAGCTGAGGGAAGATCAGAAAACAGCAAGTCCAAACAATCCTCCCAGTGTCTAGAAACAAATGTTGTAGCAGAGCTGCAGGACACATGCACAGTAGCCACAACTGGCTCTGTTCAGAAGCTTTCAATAAAGGTAAAGAGCTAACAGGATTCAGGAGAACACAAAGGGATCTACTGCACCTTATAATGATCCTACAGTAATAGTTTGGCAGCATCAGCTCCAGGAGCCCCATCAAGAAGAGGTCTCAGTTGTATTTTCTCAAGTGTACTTTTCTGCTCAAGAAGAAGCGATCCATTAGCTCAGCGCTATATAAACTGTTAGGCCACTGGCACGTCTCCACGATAGGATTCACGCATCATTCACTACTTACTACCCAAATGTTCCAGGTAGCCAGATGTTTTCCCTGTGGAGGTTACAAAGAGTGTAAAGGATTAGGAGCAGAGAGGAAGCAGACTTATAAGGCAGCAGGGACACCACCCGCACATTCCCAATTGTCACTGAGAAAGCAGAGCAGGGAGGTTAAAGCTATTGTGCTAGTTGCTTGCCAAGTTTCCTACCTCTCTTGCTCCCTTTACATCATTCCTCTGTCATCACATGCACTTGTAACCCCTTTCCACGTAACATAACCTCAGAGTTTCATCAATACTCCAAGAACCGTTAAGGTGTTTAATAAAAAGTCAGCTAATGCTGCCCTCTGAGTTACCCACTGAACGGCTAAAGGTCCTGCTATTTATTACTATTTGTTGATGGTTTTTCAGCCCCTTTCCAGCCTGTATCACACAGTGTTCCTAGTCAAACCTACTGAGACATCATATCAATTTTTTCACAAAAATCCAAACATATTACATCTGTTGTCATGTGACAGTAATACAGGCTCCCAGAAAAGGTTATTTTCTCTTAATAATGGAGGAGAAACGCAGCTGCCATAAGGAAAAGACTATCTTCCTTAAAACTATTCTCTCTGTGTTTCACTGTCACACTTTTGCCCAGACCCTTCCCTTGCTCTTTCCTACAAGTTTATAGCAAAGCACTTCAGACCTTCTGGCCAGAATCTGTTCTTTACAATGTCCTTCTCAAAATGTCAGACAGAGATACCGTGAGCTCTTGTATTTTAGATGAGTTTCCCTCTGCACTATTTGAGCACTCCAACCCCGTATCTTGCTTTTCCTCATGGCTGTTCTGCAAGGTTTGGGGAAAGTGTGAGCCTCTCACCACGTACCAGAAAGGCACCAGTAAGTGTCAATCCAGGATTGAGTTGCTTGGTTGGAGTGCGGGCGGCTAAACGCTAGTAGTTTGTTACAAGGTTAGCAGGTGTGTAAGCATCCTGAACTGCTGGCATTAACTAAGGTAAAATCCTCCCAGGACACTATGTGAAAGCATTTTCTGTTGCAGGCTTCCACAAGCACAAAATTTGCTAGGAACAAATAGCCTCCCATTTCCCCTTTTGAGGTCAACTCCTTGCATCCTTCTTGGGAGTTCATGCTGGAGAAAGACCCAGATCTCTTTTGGAGTGATACTTCCAACTATTTAGGCCAGGGTGGATTGAGTACCCAATTACGTTGTTGCTACAGCCTGGTTATCACATAGCAACTCTAATAATTAGCAACGTATGTGACCAAGTTCATTAGCATGCAGGAAGCTTCCTGTGAGGTTCTGAGTGCTTGCAGTGATTGTTATGGGTGCTCAGAGACATGGAGCCCTAGTCCCCTTGTGATTTCTCTCTGGGGTTTTGAGTGTGAATCAAACAGCAGGTCTGCTGTGTGAAACATCTCTGCTGCACTGAGTTAAATCAAAAGCTTTGTCAGGAGGATTTGCTTGGAGATTTCTGTGCGCCAACTGTTTTGGAGGAGAAAAGGGGATCAGTACAGATGCACCATTTAATAGTTTCTGCATGGTGTGAGCATGAAATGGGCAAACAGGAAAGTGCACCCCATGGGCCCCTGCTTAATGCTATCTTGAGTTTCATTCCTGTTGACAGGCATGCATGCACCTGACTAGCAAGGCAAATGAGAAGCTGACTACTTCTGTAGCACAAAGCACTGAGAATACTGCACCATTATGAACTGCCCTGTAGAGCCAGCTCATCCCCATTCACAGCACTGTGATGTCATGTTATGATGTGAGGTCACCTGGCAGCTCAGGTACCTCGGAGTTTGCCTGGTGCACAAGCTCAGCTGGCAGCACTTACGATCAGGGGACCTGGAGTCTTTTCTTATCTTTAGCACTGATTTACTCTGTGAGATCAGGCAAATTCCATCACCATTCCATGCCTCAGTTTTTCTCCACTGTAAAATGGGGCTAATGCTTCCCACCCACTCTCATAACAGGCTTTCAAACCCCTTGATGATGTAGGTGACATAAGCACAAGTATTAATCAGGTGCAAGTACCATGTAAGACAGACAGGAATTTACTAGGTCTGCTCACGTACGCCATGAGTCTTCAGGATGCATGTGCATACTGTCCAGGATTGAATGGACCTTGCTAATGGATAAAAGCTCCAGGCAATTCTCTGGGATGGAGCTGGCAAGTGGGGTTGAGGGCTTTGTCACCCCAAACTGCCCACTTTGCACTAGTTTGCTTAAGACCATCTGGTGCAATTTGCCTTTAGTGGTACCTAGTGCTAGGTAAAGCCCTTCAAATACAGCAGTCAATCCTGGGTCATGGGCTCTGTGGAATCAGGCTTGCCACAGAGCCCAGGGTTTGCCAGAATGCCCTGGTTTTGCAAACCGGTCTTGCCAGGTGAGATTGTGGGACAGATAAACTCCATGAAATAGATGTCTGGTTGCCAGGCAGCCTAGTAAGACACTGTGTGGACATGATTTTTATCTGGCTCACCGCATGTCCATGCTGATTCTGGTCTCAGCACAACCTTGAAGCATGATGAAGCACTGACTTACTTAACCATCAGGCCCACACATAGAAGTTTAGTGAAAGAGAAGACCGTGTATCCTTATGCAAAGCAGTTCTAGTTTGAAGGGCAGATGGAGCCAATTAGAGTGTGCATCTTTATCCGGTTCTAGGAAGCTTGCCTAGCTTGCTATCCATATTTCATGAATCCCTGGGCTCCCTGAGGCTGGCGGAGCTATGCTCTTGCCTGCAGTGGCTTTGAAAGGTATCTGCACTGCAAGAGTAATGATGGCTCAAGATTTCTATAGGAAACTCCTAGACAGCTGAAATATGTATGTGTTTCTGCCCCTTGTTATACTGGATGCTCATGACTGGATGGCATTTGCACTAGACTTTTATGATCTGCTTGTATTCTGATGTACACGGGAAGAGCTAGAAAACATGCAGCTCCCCAAATCCCACTGCATACTCAGTAGCACATTAACCCCACATCCCAATCAGCACGCCAATGCCTCAGCTCTCTTTTATTCACATAGACGTTCAAAAGATAAAAGGTCCATTAGGGCACTTTGCTCAGCCCTCTGACAAGCCTCTGGGCCATGTCCTAGAGGTTTGTCTAGTTTGATCTGAAACATCCCAAATGATGAGATGTCCGTCATTTCCCTAGGGAACCCATTCCTCTGCCTAATAGAACTTGCTGTCAAAATGCTTCTCCTGAGATTTCTCTTAGATTTGAGTTTCAAGCCTTTACTTATAGTTACAAATGCTCCCAATCAAAGTTATAAATGCCCACAATGAATGTAAATGGGGGTGGACCCACCGATTTCAATGAAGCATTATGCATTTGCACCACTTGAGGATCTTCCCCCTGGAACATACACTAAATAATTCCTCTTTGTCCACAGCATAAAATAAATCAATTGTGTCACATTGAAAGAGAAGCACCCTGTGTCTCTTTGGCATTCATCTCCTCTGCCCAGTGATAAGAAAAGAGTTCTTAGGAAAAGGTTTGGTTTCTTGCCAATGGAAAACGGATGACTTTATTTTTGAAAAAATAGAATTTTTCAAGAAAAGTACCCATTTCTCTCTCTCTCTCTTTCTTTTTGTTTTTGAGTTTCCATTAAAAAAAACCTCCTGAAAACAATTTGGTTTTTGATCCCTGTCCTCCTCGCTGGAACATGTGGAGCAAATGTCAACAAAAAGAGAACAATCTTATCTCACCTGCATCCATTAGATTTCCAACTGCTGGGCTTTTTCAGTTAAAATCACCAGGAATTCCCTATTTCTTCTTCTTTTAACAGACAGTGGGTGCGTCTACACAAGACACTTAATGTGCAGTAGCCTAATAACACTGCAGTAGTGTGCTGGGCAAAAGCCATGCTAATACACTACTGCACAGTAGTATTAGGCTACTGTGCAGTAAGTGTCACTAAAAACCTGTGCGCTGGTACTATGGCTCAGTAACTCTAATGTAATTGTTATTGTGCATTTAGTTAGTACTTTGTGAAGCAAGTACTAACTTAAATGCTCAGTAACTACTGCATATTAATTAATGTGTAGATGTGCCTAGTATCTTTGGAAGAGGTTGTCCCTAAAGGGATAGGGCAGATTTCCTTTAAATTATTTGTCAGCCCTGGAGGGTGCTCACTGAGCTTTGTGTTTCAGAAGCCAGTCAGAGCATTGTGTATGGGTGTAACTGGGTTTATATGTGGCTACTTGATTGTGTAAACAGCAAATGGGTTTTTCTTGTAAACATATATATACACACACATACATACATACAAACACATCACAAATCACTTCTAGTCACTAATACACATACACACACACACACATATATATATGCACACACACAAGTTACTAATCATTGCCTCCTGAACCCGCGCACCCTTAACAATATACACACCCGTGGAATGGCACTCCCACACACATCCACAAGGCCTCATCTCCCTTAAGCCCATTGACTCTTAGTCCTGTCCCCAAATACAGGGTTTAAGCGTCAGTTCATTTGCTGTCACTTTTGCTGCTGCTGTCCTCATCACTGTCTTCCAATCTGGTTGTCTCAAGGTCCTCTTTATCACAGTTACATTTGCGTGGGTGGTGGGGCAGGATATTAACTGTTTCATAGTGCAACAAACCACTGCTCCTGGAGCTCTCATCTTACCCTTCATGGTTTGGAGCAAGCCAATGCCTTTTTGTGCAGAAGGGGCTCATGAAATTTGCAGGTAAGATGAAGAATCCTCAGACCTTGCCCATCAGCTAGCTGATCAGTACAGGAGCTGGGGTGGTATCCTTCTTCCTCATTACCTGTACACCGCTGAATGCTAGCTGTATACTTCATGGACATTTTTCAGTTCCTTTTGAAGCATCAAGAAATGGTGGAGGGAACAAGGTTAGATGAATCAATGAAATGACCCAGCATCATCCAGAGTGACCAATATTGTTCTTACAAACAATACTTAGCTAACTGAAATCTTCACAGGGAGTGACTGAACATGCCAGACAACCCCATCCTGGACCAAGTTGTCATCTTCCAGGAGCGAAGGTTCACCCTTCTCTGCCAGCCTATCTGCAATAGTGCAGCAGGCGGTTTTATCAGGCTAATGCTAAGAGGGTTCAGGATGAGCATAAGCAGTAACTGAGGGGCAGGTACTGGTGATGCCGCGTACAGAGAGTCAGCAGCTCTTGCGTAGCCCGAATAGGCAAGCAGGCTTACTCTAGCAGAAAAATCGGCTCTATTCTTGAGCCAAGTCTGCTCTCTCCATGACACCATGCTGCAGGGAGCCCCTGCTATGCAGAGTCCTGCAGTCAGGGCTTCTCTACTGCAAACCAAGGGAAAAAGGAAGAATGTGTCAGGAAACCTGGCATGATACTCTGTGTTTACCATATAGCTGCTTTGTAACAGGGAAGAGTCCAGAGAGAAGGGACTGACTGATGGGCAGCGAGCAGAAGGGCAGCATTTTTGGACAGCCCGGGCCACCATATTTTTCTTCACTGTTTCTAGGCCTCTGACCAAATTTCCTTTCACATTGATGTAAGTTTGGAGTAAGCCCCCTGGCCAGATTCAGATTTGCAGTAGGCAGGGGTGTGTTGCCCTCCAGTCTCAGTATGGACTCACTGGGTGCGTCTCACATTCATTAATGCTCCATGATTAGCGCGCATTCGGTTTAGTACCTGCAATAACAGGTACTAGCTCACAGTAACTGGTGCTACTGCTCAGTAGCATAAGCGCATGGGTTTTTGGTGACGCTGATGTGCAGCAGACTAATTCTGTTGCACATTAGCACAGCTTTTGCCATGACGCATTAATGCACAGTAGAATTAGTCTACTGTGCAGTTAGTGTCTTGTGTAGATACGTCCACTGTGCTTTAGAATCCCCTGCCCTCTTCACCAGCTTTCCGCTCGTGATTCTCCGCTGACTTCAGCGGAGTTACTTCAGATTGATATCAGCTGTACCCAGAAAGATTCACAGTGACACAGAAAGACTTTGGACTCTCTGGGACAAATGTTTTCTTAGTCACAGCAGGGGAGGAGGCTAAGTCCCAAGACACTGGTTGTGGGTGTTTTTTGGGGACACAAAGCCCCATTATTTCACAGCAAAATTGATGGTGTTGCCGCTTCTTGATGCAGGCGCCTGCAGCCGTGTCACCCTGTGTTCTCACCCTCCCAGATCTCACCAGCTGGCAGAGCCCACACTCCAAAGGACACAAATGAATGAAACAAGGACAGTGACAGGTCAACCCACTGATGCCCAGGGAACAGTCACAGGCCTGTAAGGGGTGGAATAGATGCTATGCTGCACTATGTCCATGCATACGTGTACCAGTTTCAGCCTGAACTGCTCTGGGGAAAGCAGCTGAAAGTTCCCTGAGGTTTGACAGCCCAGCGTCTGGACTAGCCCCAGCTGCTTCACGCAAATGTAAAGGGAATTGAGCCAATGCAGTAAAAACCTGGGAGGGACCCTTTTCAACAGAGGCTGTGCAGCAAATTCTGTCAGCACAGGGGCAGGCATCAGACAGGCTGTGTCGAACAGGAATCCTGCGCAAAGGCAGGGACTGAATTTTCCTCATCCTCTGCAAACTTGTCTTGACAGAAACAACTAAACAGCTGAGCCTCTAGGAAACAGGCAAAGTTTTCCCATGCACTTCAAAAAGAATGGATTCTGGTTTGTCCATTGAGTGACTGAGGACTATGCTGCCCCTGGAAATGACAGGGAGCCATTGGATCCCATGACCTGAGACAAAGGAGGAGGTTGGGTGCAATATTAGCGGAGCTGGGTTTCCCATGATCTGTGTGGTGGGTTGGATTGGGAGAAACCTCTGTCCTTTACTCTTGCTTTAAGATGCTGGGGTAGTGGTGGTGATCCCTGTGGGAGTCTTGAAGTGCTCTTCTGCCAGGCAGCCAGAGGGAGGTAGCGAAGTGCTGATGTCCTCCACTCCCCAGTTTTCCCAGCCTGGTTGCTGAGGACCTGAATGCAGATCTTAGGATGAGAAACTTGCCTTGCTCCACTACACAGTGAGGCTGACTGAGAATGCTTTATTTGGGAGAGACCCTGCCAGCAAGGCAGCCACCCATCAGAGAGTCCCACCTCTAGCATGATTGTGTCTACAGTCACTTTCATTTTAACAGAGGGGGGAGTCAAAGTCACCAAGAGCAAAAATGTTCTTCCTCTTTTCTAGCGATGTCTTTAGCTGGTGCTTTGGCAGTTGCCAGTAGCACAGGCTGATGGCCATAGGGGCAGAACTCATAGTCCCCAGAGACACTGGGGTCTTGGGCACTTCACTGATTTGAAGGTTTGGTTACTGCAGGGAAGGACCAATTCTCTGTGAATTCCCACCCTCCTGCAGAGCAGTCTGAAGTTGGGACTGATTAGACACAATAATTAAAATCTAACTACCTTCACCACCACAAGAAATGCTGCATTCTTACCCCAACAAAGACCTGAGTAGATGTGCAGGAGCTGGTTAGTGAGGGAGATGTTTGCTCTTATCAAGAGGCAAGTACCTAGGTAAGAGTGTTTCTGAGTCAGAGGGAAGGTGTGCTATGGGGTGTGAAGGTATACGAAACAAGACAGGATGTGTGTGCTGTGGGAAGTCCTGACAACACAGAGGTCTTCAGAGCTGGCTACAGGAAAGCAGCCAGCCCTATCCTGTGCTACAGTGGAAGAAATGGGAACCATGTAGGAGCCAAGTTAGGGTGCTGAGATGTGGCATACATGAACATTTCATTCACAGCCAGCCCTATGTCCATGGCTTCATTCTTTCTTTAGTGCCACAAGGCTTTGAGGTTATGGCAAAGCAAGTCATGCCAGAAGGCAAGACAGTGGGCACATAGATGATACCATAAGTGGTGGCAGTGGAAACAAGGAAGGTGAGGGTAGACGCTGCTTCCCTTGTTCAAAGAGTGACTTGGGAGGAGGCAGTATTTGGCTCCCTCTGAGAAAAAGTGGTGCATTGAGCAATAGCCACAATACATGTCTGATATAAAAAATTAGCCGCAGTGGCATGCTGGCACAGGCAGTTATCCAGACAGCTATAGGGGTGGTGAGATGAAACAGACCATTAAGCACTGAGCCCTGCTGTTATTTTCTCCTCTAGGTATTGCAGAGAACAAAGCAGAGTTTAACTATGGATGACTCCACTCTTCGGAGCATGTCTGCCCATTAGGTTCTTCAGGGAAATCAGGGAATGAAAACCTTGACCGTTTCCTCTAGTAAATTAAAGCTTCTCCTAAAGACCCATTTGTAAAACCCATCTGACCCCCATCCCTGCAGCAGAACAGTTTCTTTCTGAATAGACCACTTCCACTGCTGCACTAAAAACCCCAGTGATGTATTCATGAGTTTAGCTCACAGCTGTGTGCAGTCAGACAAATCCGTTTGGGGCTCTCATCTGCTCTAGGAGGGGAGATGCTAGGACTATGTCTGTTTCATATTGATTGCCAGGGTCCATATATCTGCCTCTCCCAACTCCACCCCAAAGTATGAACTTGGTGCTGATATATAGCTGGGGACTTACAAAGCCGGGGAGAATAATGTCCTTAAAGATGCGGATTGGGCAATAGGAATGCCAACTTTCCCCACGCCACAACCCTGCAAATGCCTCTTGCTTGTCTCTCTAGTCTTATTGTCTGTTGGCCCCCATTGCCCTGGGTGACTGAATCTCTCTCCACTTAGAAGGCATTTGCTCTCATGGTGCGAAGTAGGAGATGCTATTTAGCCCCGTTTTACAAAAAGGAAACAAATGGACAAAGAACTTAAGTGACTTGTCCAAGGTCACATGGAATCAGTGGTGGAACAGGGATTTGAACCTACATCATTAGAGTCTAAAGTTTAGGCATAAACTGCTGGACCAGCTTTCTTCGCTCTTTACTCCATTTCTTCCTCCTGTGAAAAGCTAGTTCTTTGCTCCTCTGCTGAGATTATTGAGACAGGCTTTGCTATTGCAGCTCTGCTGCTGGTGGTTTTAGTGTTCTGGTCCATATCCCCTAGGCACCAGAGTGAGATCCGTTGCCTTATTTATTGCATACAGGTCAGCAAACAGCTATCAGAGAAGAATGATTTTTGCTTACTATCGATCTGGGTTAGATTAAAGGCTTTCTGTAGGCTGAATCTGCCAGCTGTCCTCCAGTTCCCCCTCAAGGAAGCCTAACTTTACCTTCTGATAAATAGCTACTGGAAACTCTCTCTCCCTGCTGCCTGCCTGAGCTGGGATATTATGCCATCCTGCCTTCTGAAGTGCCACCAGTGTCATCTAGCTTGAAGTGTTCATTATCCCCCTATAATCTGCCCAGCCTTGTTGTGTCCATGACACTGGTTCATATACTTCCACTACCTGGCTGGCTCCTGTCTGTAAATCACTCAGGAGTCTTGCTTCTAGCAAATGCCCTATAGTTGTTTTATCTTAGATCTGCTGGGAATGGAACGGACTCTTTCCCTCTTCCTTTCCAGGAGCAAATGCCACTTTTCAGAGCACCAGTTCTTCTTAGTGCCTAAATAGCCATAATTAAGGCAAGTGCCTCAGAAAACCCCACAGCAAGTGCTTTGATGCCACCTCAGAACTATGCTGTTATAGCTACTCAAGAACTGCCAGACACGATCATGCATCGTGTTGCCAGTGCACCATTTTGCCTCCAGCAGTGGTTGGAACAAACACTTCAGAAGCAGGTGGAAGGAAGCCTGTAGAAGTCAGTTATGGAATAACCTACCCCAGAAGATATTTCTATCTGATGCTTGTGGGCAGTGGCTGGCTCAGGGAGCATAAAGATTTTTTTTTCTTTTAGGCAAATAAATTACCTTGATAAATGAGACCTTGACAGTTCTCCTTCGCTATACAGCTATCCAGCCCCTATCTGAAATCCTGCTAAGTTCCATTCCACAGGTGAGATATGCATTGTCTAATGAAGGATGTCGTGGTGTTAATCTGTTGCCTTTCAGTTTGCTTGAGTGTCTCCTGTTCTGGTATGATGAGTCAGTAAATAAGAACACCTGGGATAGGGACAGACATTAAACATAAACCGGTTTAAGTGATCAGAAACTGACTTAAACCTATAACCTATCCAGTGCACATAAAACAGCTTGAAAATGGCTGAAACCAGTTTGAAATAAACCTGGTTGAATGTAGTATCAGATTTAACTGGTTTATGCAATGTCTGTCTCAGACCTGTTCCTGGTTTAAGTTAAATCAGAGTCCCCCAGAATCCCAGATGCTTTGCAACCCTGCATGAGGTTCTGCTTTCTTCTCCAGCCCAGCAGGGCTGGCCCCTCCCCTCTGCTCCCTGGCTGTGGCTTTGGCAGGGACTTCAGGCATCTGCCTGGCTTCCTTCTGCTCCACCCCCCACAACCGCCAAAACCACTCCCTGCTTCAGCAAGGGTTCCCCCCTCCCTTCTGCCTTACACAGACACCTCTCAGCATTAGCTAGTATGCCACATGCTGGCTACAGTCTGGTCCATGCTGTGGGAGACAGGACAAAGGTGCAGACAATAGGTAGCTCGTAATGTCCCTCCTTGGAATAAGTTGTTTAAGAAGAGCTTGAACTAATGAGAGATCCTTTTGTTCTGATGATGGGATGATAAATGCTCCCCGTGTAACTCCCTGCTATGTAAGTAAATGCTGTGTAAAATCCCTGCTGGCTCCCTCGCTGACCAGCAAGGGGGGGACCTCTCCTTAATCAGAGCATTCTGCTGGGGCCTGGCCAGCCCCCCCTCAGCTCAGCCCTGTTTAATAAACCAGGTTTATTAAGGGAAGGGAGGGCTGTTCTAGCACCCCCCCCCAGCTTTTCACTTGAACTGCTGTAGGGAAGTGTGTGAGTTTTTTCAGTCCAGAGGGGATGTCTGCATGGTTACAAACTGATTCAGCCTAGACAGGTTAGAGTAACCTGCAAAGTTTGAATCAATTCAGGCTCAGGCTTTTTTAATGTCTGTCCCTAGCTCTGATGTACATTCTCCCTTTGTTACATTGGATAGCTAGCTGATTTTTTTTTACTCAGTGCGCGACCATTGGGTTTCCTGTCATGGTGCCAGCTGGAACACAAGAGACCACACCAGTGTGAAAAGGAAGTTTGCTGACACTGCAAAAACACTTTCTCCCCGTTATGCACTTGCTGCTATAATATGCCTCCCATTTCTAGCTGTCAAGGGGCCCAACTGTGCTCTATTGTCAGAGCTGCCGGGGCCCAGGTGCGGACACATGTTCTTTAGGCACTGTGCAAAGGAGGAGATGGATTTTGTTCTGCTGAAAGTTGCTGCAGATGACTAAAGATCCAAGAGAAAAGTGAGTCTTGTACAGCATGCCCTCCATGCCCGAGTCTGCAATGTGATGCATTATATTATCAGTGGGAGTGGAGGGGGAGCAGCACGGTCCAAGAAGTACTGAGGTCCTCACAGGATCAGGACCAAGTGTCAGATTCTGGTTGCTCTTATATGGATTCATAGAGGAAAACGGGAGGAACCAGGAAGGACAACAAGACAAGCCCAAGGGCCCGAACCCCAGCAAGCAGGTCAAAACACCCTTCTCTAAGGCGATGCGGCACTGTCGTCAGAGCTGTTGTGCCTAAGCACCTCCCCTAAAGACCCTGCATATCCCTACACGGGCAGATGAAACAAAGGCAGAGGGAGATTTAATCCCATAGGATAACCAGGCTTATTTAAAGTTGGATAAAGCTGGAAGGGGAGTAAATCATCAAGAGAGGGCTGAGTGGTACATCGAGCCAGTGCAAGCCTGCGAAACCCCACAGACAAAGGAAGCAGGATTGAGATGCATGGAAAGGGACTGGATGATCTGCTGGCAGTAACTTTCACTGAGCTGTTTTCTCAGTTGGGCTAATTAAGACCAGGGGCCAGCTGCCTGCATGCCAGCAGACCGAGCCTTTGCAAGAGTGACGGGCCCTCCGCCTGCACAGCCCATCTCGGGGCCGCCTCAGCGAGGCAGAAGGCGACACCAGCAGCTGTGGGGAAGCGCGAGTGCCAAGCGCGCAGCCGGTGGAAGCAGGTGCGGCGGCACAGGCTCCCTCCCTCGTGCAGTGCTTGGACTTCTGTGGGAAATGAAGGTCCGTATCAATGGCTGGCAGGCTCTGCTGAAAACTCCCTGATCCCTACCTCACCCACCTCGTACTGCTGCACTGAAACACCGGTCCGTCCACGCTGCTGGAGGGCTGAGTTGGGTGGAAGGAGACTGGGGAAGAGTCCCTTTATTGCAATATTTACATACTGGAACTAGCAATCCTATTACCCCAGCAGTGCTGAGCTCTGCCTCCGCTCCCCTCTATTCGGGCTACCCCTGCCCTCAGGCTCACACACCGAAGGCTGCTTCAGCTTTGCTGTACTCCCAGTTGAAAAAGCAAACCGTCCTTTCACCCTAATCTTGCCCCTTCCCTGACGATTTACTCCCTAAGCAGCTTATCTCACTATTATGCAGACAGGCTTGAGGAAGAGCTCCTCTGACTCAATAGTAATCAGCTAATGAGACCCCTGCATAGTCACTGGCCTTCTTATTATTCCCAAACAAGAAACTCCTTTCCTTCATCATCTCCATATCTTTACTGCAGGCTGTTGAGGAGAATCACAAGATGAACTCAGGTTGATGATGGGTAGGAGGTGGATGGGTCTATCTAAATGGCTTTGTCCTAGGTTGCAGTGCTGACCCTTGCTGCTTTATGGCCGCCTGTGTTTCAGTTTCCTGTCCCGGTGTATAGTTTGGTTTCGCTGTACTCGACATCTCGATTATTCCAGGCTACTTTCCCTCCCTGCCCCCTCCAATTTCACTGCCAACATTTTGGGCTAAACTTTGACTCGATGGCTGGATTCCTACTAGCTTTTAAAGTCAACATCTGGCTTTCATTTCAGTTTTTATAGGCCAGTAATTGTAAAGCTGTTAGGTTATGCTGTAGACATATAGAAACAGCCTCCACAGACAGTAGATTATTATTAAGCAATAGGATAGGGCACTTCAATTCAACATTGAAGTTGTCTAGTAACAGCAGGGCCTGTCACTGTGCAAGGCTTTAGGACAGGAAATGAGGAGGAATTATATATGTCCACTCAAAAGTGCTGGTAGAGCTGAAGTATCACAGGGGGTGTTAACAGGTGTGATGCTTTAATGCACATTAGCCTATTTTAATGCTCATTAAAGCATCACAAAAAGTGCACTTTTGCTAATGCGCCTTTTTCCAATATCTCACATTGGAGGTATTCCATTTAATGCACATTAGCAAAAGTGGATTAATGAATGTGTAAGTGTAGGGAGCGGAGCTGGATCTTGGTCAGAATTCTGGGTTGAATACTTTTACTTAAAAAAAATACCACAAGAACCTAAATAACCACCAGAAGCATCTGTTTTACCTCTCGGAAACGTGGCACCCCCAGCAGCACAGCCCCCTACTACAGCCCAGGACTCAACGCTGCTTCTTTGGGAAGAGTCTTGCAGTTCCCTGGCAGATCACTCACGCAAGTGTCCTCGCCTGGCTCTGTGTACAGGGAGAGCTGACGGGATCAGAGCCGTGGGTAAGAGTGGGGGATCGGTGCCGAGCTCGGAGCACGTCCCTGCAGGCCAAAGCCAGCGTACAGCAAAAATTCCAAAGTTCACTCAAAGTCCAGGCGAAGGATAAGTGACCCAGTTCATGTATGATAAGAGCTGACCTTCCTCTTCACTGAAACCTCCACTCAAACCAAACCTTTCCAGGAGCTTGATAAGGCTCTTTCTTTTTTGTTTTGTTTTATTTTGTTTTTTTTCTTAGCTTCCGTTTTGTGGATACAGCTCAAGTGGAAAGCAGAAATGCCGAAAGCCCCTGAGAAAGGCTTGTGGTATTTTTGACCCTGATAAAATCAGTGTTCCCAGAATGGCTTAAAAAGGCTCAGTCCTTGTGAGAGCAATTTCTCCATCAGAGTGGTTTGAGAAACACCATCTGAACTCTCGAGGGCTGAACCTCTGAATTTATCCCTCAGTCATTAAGGTGTTCAGGACGCTCTTTGCAGCTCTCCTCCTATCCAAGGTACCTATGATATGGCTCCATTACTGTGTGTGGACAGAGCGCACGCTATGGCTGGTAAAGAACCTCACAACCTTGAATGCACGTATCCTTACAATACTCCTGTGAAATGTGGCAGTCCCATTAACCCCATTTTATAGATGGGGAACTGAGGCCTGGAGAGCCTGAATGATTTGCCTAAGGTCACACTGGATGACTCGCAGAAATGAGAATCCTTTGCTGGTTTCCTAAACTCTGGCCCATCCTTATTCTCCCTGAATCCCAGGAAGTTATGCCCATGTGGTAGATTGCAATGTCGCTTACCTTGTCAGCTTTTTCGCATGCCCCAGAAAATTCACAGGTGAAGCATAAGTAAAAATAACTTCTTACCACACATGGTAGATGGATAACAGTTTCACTATAACTTCTGCCCTTCGCACCACGCCCCTACCCACAAGCACCAGTCAAGGTAAGCAATAAATAATGAGTTGTGTCAGTCGGAAAGTATCAGTAAATCTGCCTCTTGCCCCAGCGGGCGATTTGGAGGATTTTCTCCTTGCGTACACACCAAGCCATTGCAGCACAGGCTGGTGATATATTGCAGCTATTAATTTCCAGAGCTGAAGCCTCCTCATCATTTATCTTAATGCCCAGCCTGAAAGCAGGAATTTACTCAGCTGCTGGAGAGGTGAGGGCACAGCCTTTGCACTGGAAGTTTTAAAAAGTCTGATTGTGGAGATATTGTGCTTTTCGACTAGCTCAAGGCAATGTTATTTTCCAACTCCCGAGAGGCCTACACAGCAGCTGCAGCACTTTGAGCCATGGTCCCATTGGCTCAGGTGAGCCAAAGAGGGTTGGATGAGGGCAGTGCTTGGACAGTGAGGTCAGTGGGTCTGCCCCATTGTGGCTGCAGACTCTCTAGGCATGGGTGACAGCTTAACTTATTCCCCATCTAACCCTTGCACAGTACAACTTCCCTGCACATCAGCAGCTGCCGCTCTTCATTCTCTCTGCCTTTCTATTCTGTCACCACCTTCCTGTCTTTCTAGTCTGTCACCCACTTCTCTTCTCTCGCTGTGAGCTTCACTGTTGCTCTTTCTTGCTTGTTTGCCTGTCAGTGTTATCTAAAGCATTTATGGTATCTCTCTCCTCTCTTCCTTTCCCTCTTTCCAGTCCCCTTCCTTTCTTCCCTAGTCATGGGAAGACAGCCTGACCACCACTGTGTTGCTTAAGCTTGTAAGGCTGTTTTGCAAGAAGGGCCACTAGAGGAGTCATTAGGGAATACAGGGCATTTGCTAAGACCCCGTATAAGGCATGTTGCTGGCACGTTCGGTCAGCTCTGTGAAGCACACTGTGCACAAGTCCAGCCAGCTCCCTCCAGAGGGGCTGCTGTATGCCGTGCTTCTGTGTGCCCTTAGTTCCAAGAGTGCCATGAGTTGCTTCGATACAAAGGTTACCATATGAGGGTAAAGTCTGACTATAAATAATGCATCCTTGTGAACACATTAGCCGTGTAATGCTGCTGTATGCAAGGCACAGAATTCTCTGCCAAGTCAGTGCCGGGATGTGCAGTGCCCTGAAGCACCTTCAGCTTGCATACTCAGCCGCGCGGAAAAACTTCCTATCCTCCTGAATTCCTGCCACATGCTTATGTCAGTCAGGCCTTTACGAACTTGTGTGTAGAACATAAGCAATATGCACTTCTGCATTAAGCTGGGACAAGCTTAATGCAGCTTCCACTGCTACCAGCCAGGGAAGGCTCACCTTGTAGGTTTGCACCCCAGCATCCTTGCTTTACCTTGGCTATAGTAAGGGTGGGTTGGACAACCAGCTAATAGACTTTCCCTGGTGATCACAGATGCTGCAGAGAGGAGGTCTGACCTGACAGCCCCTCTCCCCACCGCCCAGCCTTGCTAGTGTCCTACCAAGAACAGAGTCAAAAGATATGCAGTATAAATATTGGTGAACTAAAATCCATTATCCCAGTACTTTTCCTGCTAAATACCCTTGGAGTGAACCTTAGAAGTGAGCATCTATTAACATTCACTGCTGCCTGTGTGTATATTTCTGTAGAGGCAGGGTACATTAGGAACTGTGTTTCAGACTCTTGATTGTTTTAGCAGCCACAAGGCAGTTGTGTTGGTGGAGTTCCAGGAAAAAAAGAAAGATACTGAGCTTTAGGGATAGAACCAAGTTCTTATTTAATCTAACCCGTAGTATTATAATAACTTTGGGTCCTGAGATTTTATCGTACAGCAGCACTGAAGGGAAACATAAATACAAAACCTATTAGTGTCATGGGAGCACTGTTATGGGCCCAGGCACCGAGGACCTCTTGGGATGCAGTTTAATTCGGGGACATCTGCTGAGAACGTACACTTTCTTCACTGGAGCTGGCAAGCAATATTCTCCAGAGACAATGCCTGAAACTGATGCCTGGTAAGGAAAGGCATGCTCTTAATATCTAGAAACAGTTCTTAACAGTGAAATCTCATAGCCCACGGACTCCTTAGCCCTAGAGCCATGGACAACTGAACCTGGGATTTCACAGGAGACCCTGCTAGAAGGCACGCTAGAGAGAGCTATTGACCGCTGCGGTACAAGAGGTAACTTCACAGATCTTTGCTTTCTGTCAACCAGGGGAAGTCAGGTCCACAGAGATATATGGGAAGATGGTCAAGGGAAAGCCAGTGGTGACATTTCTATCTAGTGTCTGAGTTGCTACAGTTGTTTCTCATGTTAAGTAATTAATTATAAAGGAAATATCATGCATCTTGGATACTACCATGTGGTAATTATTGACAGATAATGATTTTTTTAGCCATCGCTACTGTCCACAACTGTGTAAAGACAGCCTTCAGGAGACGTGCAGGGTATAATGCTGAAATTCCTAGAAAGAGAACGGTGTTTGATGGAAAAATTTGAGCATAGGGTTGAATGGTTGCTTGGGAAAATGTATGGGGTGTAAATTCCATGTGTTAGGGTGAGCTGCAAAGAGGCATGAAGATTGGCAGGAGATATTCAAGGGCGATGGAAGGAGCGTAGGCAGTAAGATGCAGAGTCTACACTATGGATTGCAAAGGGGTACACACTGACTGAAAGCCACTGTCTGTTTCTGTCTGTTAGTGGAAGACAGCATAAATGGCAGTGTTTTAATTAGATACTTAATGAAGATACCTATTCAACTGCAATTCCCTCTGCAAGAGGATAATATGTGTAACCCCACTACAAGTAGCATCAGCTTTCATGACTGACTGTCACTGGAGCAAATCTGCTCATCCCTGTCATGTATTAATGAATTTGTTAATTAGGTAGCTCATTATTTAATAACAGAGAGTGAAAGAGTAATGAAAGAAAAGTCCCCTCTGTAGCTAGAGGCATGTCTTTGCCAGTATGTTAAGCAGCTCCTTGTTAATAAAGCACATCTTGCTGTTTGCGGCAGGCAAGACTTGCTGAGTTGCAGGGAGTTTGTTTTAAAGGCTATCAGCTTACAATCAGACCACTTCGGGCTGTGAACCTGTCCCAGCTCATAAGACAACAAAAGCTTAGTTGTCCAAGGGGAACCCTCTAAAGCAGGGGTGGGCAAATGCCAGCCTGCGGGCCAGATACGGCCCACCAAGCCATTCTATCTGGCCTGCGGGGCCCCTAAAAAATTTAGAAAATTAATACTTATTTGCCCCGGCTGCCTGTCATGCAGCCCTCGATGGCTTGCCAAAACTCAGTAAGCGGGTCTCTGCCCAAAATAATTGCCCACCCCTGCTCTAAATGAAATACAGGCATTGGTCAGAAGAGCCAGGGGTAGCTAATAACTACATGATTCCTTCTTAGTCTGTGCTAAACTGGTGCATCAGCGTGAAGCTGGCATATTCATGAGCTATGACATCTTTCAGCCTCTCACCCCTTACGGTTGGGTGGATATTAGGGCACTAGCTGAAAACTTGGCAGACTTGGGTTCTCTCAAGTCCATTGTCTGCCACAGACCTCAGGGAAGACGTTTAAGGCTAAATCCTTTCTGTTTCTAAGTGTCACTTATGTAACAGTGTGACTTCAATTCTTGATTGTTACACACAGCTTAGATTCTGTTTCTGCCTGAGCAGCTAATTTGCCCTGTGCTTCTCTTCTAAGCAGGCTCAAGGGGTGCACTCCCAGAGGGATGGTGGACAAGTGTATTGAAAGCTGTCCTGCGGGGAAGCGGAAGCTGCATTCTACTCTGGGCCCAAAGAGCAGAAACTGTTCCACTCTGGTTTATCCATTGTATCCAATGAATTGTAAATGCAAGGTGCAGAAAAGCAACTGAGTGCAGGGGCCAGAGTACAGGGCAGCATCCATGTCACTAAGCCATCCTCCCTCTGGCTTGTTTTCCTCCTCCTGGCCGTACATATAGAATCATAGAAAATTAGGGTTGAAAAGGACCTCATGAGGTTATCTAGTCCAACCCCCTGCATGAAGCAGGACTGTCCCCAACTAAATCATGCCAGCTAGAGCTTTGTTGAGCCAGGCCTTAAAAACCTCCAAGGATGGAGATTCCACCACCTCTCTAAGAAACCCATTTCAGTACTTTACCACCCTTCTAGTGAGAGAGTTTTTCTTAATATCTAACCTAAACTTCCCTTGTTACAGCCTGAGACCATTGCTCCTTGTTATGTTATTTGCCACCACTGGCCATGTATAGACGAAATGAGGGGCATGTGTGCATGACACTTTAAAGCGGGTTAAATGCTTTTGCAGCGCTTTAATGGTGTTGGTGTTTGCACGCATCGGCGGTGTATTACACAGTAATTCCTGCTCCTGTAGGAAATTCAGCAGCGTAATGCACCTTAAATGACTCTGAGGTGTTTTAGTTTGCTGCCTTGCAGCTGCAGAGAGAAGCACCAGGCTCCGTGCAGCTCAGGGGCTCTGAAGAAAGCCCTGCAGGCAGCCTGGCAGCAGCCTGGGAAGGCAGGCTCTGCCCAAGCAAGGCAGCAAGCCTGATCTTCTTTCTCCCCCTGGAGCCTGCCTGCCTGCCTGAGCTGCACAGGGACCCCATGCTTCCCTCCATGGCTGCAGTGCCCCCCGGGACCGCCCAAGCCGGGTGCCTGTGGGTGGGTGCCGCCTGGGGGTCAGGCTGCTGCCACCACGGAGGGAAGCACCAACCCCACCACCTGCAGCCCAGGGACTGCTCTGCCCACTGACAGCTTGCCCTCCCCTTCCTGCCACCGGAGAGGCAGGTAAGTTCAGCTGTTTGCACAACATGGGGCTTTATAGGGTCCTAAATTGAAGCGGTATTTTTAAAAACCCACTGCTTCAATTCAGGGCCCCCATTTCATCTACACACACCAACTGAAAACAGTCCAGCTCCATCCTCTCTTGAACCACCCTTCAGGTGGTTTTGAACCACCGAGGTTCTACTGCTCTCCCCAGCTTTACATCATCCACAGACTTGCTGATGGTGCGCTCCATCCCATCTTTCAGATAGTGAATAAAGATATTGAACAAAACTGGCCCTGGGACCAGCCCCTGGGGTTCTCCACTTGATACCGGCTGCTAAACAGGCGTTGAGCCATTGATCACTACCTATTCAGCCTGACGATCCAGCCAGCTTTCTATCCGCATCACAGTCCATTCATCCAACCCATACTTCCTCATCTTGCTTGCACGAATGCTGTGGGAGACAGTATCAAAAGCCTTGCTGAAGTCAAGATGCCCACTGCTTTCTCTGCATCCAGACAGCCAGTTATCAGATTATAGAAGGCAATCAGATTGGTCAGGCATGGTTTGCATTTGGTGAATCCCTGCTGACTGTTCCTGGTCACTTCCTTCTCCTCCCAGTGCTTAGAAATGGATTCCTTGAGGACCTGCTCCATGATGTTTCCAGGGACTGAGGTGAGGCTGACTGGTCTTAGTTCCCTGGATCCTCCTTCTTCTCTTTCTTAAAGATGAGCACTGTATTTGCCTTTTTCCAGTCACCCAGGACCTCCCCCAGTTGCTACAAGTTCTCAAAGATAATGGCCTGCAGCTCTGCAATCACATCAGTCAATCCCTCAGCACCCTTGGACACATTGCATCTGGCCCCATGGACTTGTACATGTCCAACTGTTCTAAAACGTCTCTAACCTGTTCTTTCACCTCTGGGAGCTGCTCATCTTCTCCCCAAACTGTGCTGCCCAGTGCAGTGGTCTGGGAGCTGACCTTGCCTGTGAAGACTGAGGTAAAAAAGGCACTGAGCACTTCAGTCTTTTCCTCAACATCTGCTACTAGGTTGCCTCCCTCATTCGGTAATGGACCCACACTTTCCCTGACCTTCCTCTTGTTGCTAACTTACCTGTAGAAACCCTTCTTGCTACCCCTTATGTCCCTTGCTAGCTGCAACTCCAGTTGCACTTTGGTCTTCCTGATTTCATCCCTGCATGCCTGAGCAATATTGTTATACTCCTCCCTAGTCATCTGTCTCAACTTCCGCTCCTGTTAAGCTTTCTTTTTGTGTTTAAATTCACTGAAGAGTTCTCTGCTAAGCCAAGGTGGTCGCCTGCCATATTTTCTGTTCTTCCTGCGCAGAGGGATGGTTTGTTCCTGCATCCTCATAAGGTTTCTTTAAAGTACAGCCAGCGCTTCGGGACTCCTTTCCCCCTCAGACTGCCCTCCCAGGGGATTCTGCCCATCAGCTCCCTGCAGGAGTCAAAATCTGCTTTTCTGAAGTCCAGGGTCCAGACTCTGCTGCTCTTCTTTCTTCCTTTTGTCAGGATCATGAACCTGAGCATCTCATGATCACTGCTGCCCAAATTGCCATCCACTTCTACGTCTCCCACAAATGCTTCCCGGTTTGTGAGCAGCTGGTTAAGAAGAGCATGGCTCCTAGTTGGTCTCTCCAACACTTGCACCAGGAAGTTGTCCCCATGTTGTCCCCTGTCACTGCCAGGAGGCCAGTTTCAAGAGGAGAGCTAGAGAGTGCCCTGGTCAGTGTTAACCCATGGCCTGGTGGTCTGAGTGCATTACTGGGAATTGGAAGTTGTGGGTTCAAGAAAATAGTCTCCAAACTGTGAACAAATCCCCTACGTTGTAGTGACATGGCTAGTTATGTGTGGGTGCCATGTAAGGATGTAGAGGTGACAGGATTTAGTCCTTAGTTTCTAAGCCTCAGTCCCCCCTCTATATATTGTGGATACCAGCACTTCCTTACCTGACTGTGACACTAAAGTGAGGATAAATGCATTAAACTGTGAGGTGTACATGGGGCTGCATGGATAAATACCTAAAGGAAGTTTGAAGAGACCATGGCACCATTCTCATGACCAAGGCTGAGAGTCCCGACAGGTTGGCTAGGTCCCAGAGCAGGCAATTACATTGCAGTTACTCCTTTTATGGCCCTGAACAAATTATTCTTCTTACCTCCCCAGAAGTCCAGCCCTTGGAGCCAGTGACCGTTTTCTGTTCCCAGACACCCCTGCTCCCTGATGTTGTTCTCTTCCCCTTCACCATTTTCTTTCTCGCTGAATTCTCAGCTGCGATTTTTCTTCCCCGTCTGTTAGTTATGTATTAGCTGCCTTTATGCCATCTGTTTCAGTTCACCGTCCATATTCAGCCCATCAGTTGACCTGTCATGGCCTTTTGCCTGCCCCTTCATATGTAGACTAGTTTTCCTTAGCCCGTCTACGCCACTGTTTCACAGCTGTGTGACATGGTCTTACCAAGACTGTTATTTAATATTATGTTTCACAAACAGTCTCCTTATTATTCTGCAGCCTTTAGAAAGCTGTTTATTCTTCAGATAACGCTGATAATTGTTACTTGTTTCGTCTGTTATATCAGCTCAGTGCCAGCTTAGCATAGGCACATACTGTCTTAGACTTGACCTTTAAAAGCATCCATACCCGTAGGAACATTGAGTTTAAAAATGTAATAGCTCCTTAACAATCTGTACCACTTTTTGATGCTCAGTTCAAAACACAAGCACAAGGAAGTACAAGCTAGGCTCAACCCACAGAACATTTCACTGTGAAGATTGCTGTTACGTGACGCAATGGCACTTTTAATCGTTGCTGAGAATATGTGTTTTAATGGAAACCACACACCAGTCCTGGTGGGTGTAGGCAGAAAAGAAAACATGCCAGACTGCTGGGTTCCTGGTGTATGGTGGAAAGACATCAGATGTACTGCTTCAGCAGAGAATCAAATGAAATAACATTTTCCTAGTTTTCTTCTGTGTGTCGTTTTATGTGGAAAGGCACGTCAGGCTCTAAGGAGAAACGCTACCAGTCTTTTGAATGTTTGGGTCTTAAAAGGAAAGATGCTGCCATGACTCTAAGTGGAACCATACAACTAAGCATCTATAAAGACCTGGAGGGCTATGGCAATACACAGGAAGCCAAGTCTACGGTCCACTCTATCTACTTTGTGCCACTTGTGTGGTACGAGGCACCTGATTCAGGATAGAAATAGCTAGGAGGGAATTTTTCTGGTTAGCAGAATTTTGTATGTGCAAGGCGAGCAAGGGGCAGCTGGGGTGAGGAAAGTGAAAAGGGGTGTGGAGGGAGCAGAGGTCTTTTACAGCAATTATCCACTAGCATAAACTAGAGAAAGTGCCCAACTACTCTTCCTTACAGGACAGGAAACTAAACTACAACCTGCTCCATGCACACTTTCCTACCCTTCCCCGCACCAGGTGCAGTGATCAGCCCAAGGTGTTTGATTGTAGGAAATGTCCACTCTCTTTAGATGTACTGAGAGGCACATGGGGTGAAACCCAAATGCCCTTGGTCACTGTGGGCCAAGAGGAAATGGAGATAAATCCAGGAGAACTGGGCTTCCTGAAAGGGGCTTCCTGTTACGCTGATGCAACAAGTGTGTGGGGAATCCTGGTCCCACTGAGATGTCCCTCTCCTGCCTATCATGCCTGTGTTTTACTGGTACCTCATTGCAGTATTGAAAAATAAGTCTAAATATAAAGAGGTCATTTTAAAGGTGCTTTGCAGAATCATTAGGGGGCCCAAAGATAAAATGTATTGCGCAACTCTTAACTGTTCCTTATAGAGTCATACATTGAACAAAAGTGCTACCATGAATCACTGAGTCCTTTTCTTGGACTATATATTGCATTTCTTTACCTTGCAACATACTGTCACTGTAAATGGGGTTTCTAAAAGTACCTTCATTGCTTAGAAGCATTCAAAATCAGTATACGTCCTCTACCCTGAGTCATTTAGGTGCCGATCCCACCCTTAAAGCTTTCCAATCTGACAATAAATTGGAGTCCATAACTTTCCAATCTGACAATAAAACCGATTAAAAATGCAATTACTTTCCATATCCCCACTCCCCGCTCCACTAAGTATTAACCACTTGGATCACATTGCAACATTAATGTTCCATTTCAAGTGTTTCCATTTCTCACTGTTTGATCACATCAAATAAAATTGCTTTGTATTTGGTCTTTGCAGCATGAAATAGGAGTGCAGAAATAGACCATAGGCCTATTAGATAGAAACTCATCCAGTATAAGTTGGGGTAATTCCATCAGTGATTTTACATCTATTTACACCAAATTCGTCAAACTGTCAGGATAAGTTACTTATCTCCTACTCTCCTCATGCATCATCATAGAATCTGCATTAGTGCAATGAAGTAATATATGACCACTTCATCATCACTGGTACCTTAGTCACCTTAGTTACTGCTGTACGAGTATGAAATAAAAAATAACAAACCACTTGGTATGCACATACAAGAAAAAAAAAACCCTGCAGTCAATAAATTGAGCTAATCCAACAACAATATGACAACACTATAAATTATTTTTTCTATTAAATTATTCATCTTTATGGCACACTAAATTGCTCAAGCTCTGTTTTCTCTGCACCCTGGATACATCATTACTACCTTCCAACCAATCTATAATGCAGAAGCAGTAAATAAATGAGCACCATCCAGGAGAGAGAAAAAACATAGCAGTATCTCAAAACAAATCTGTAGTCTTGCATTGAGTGGTGGAGTTTTACTCTACCTGCCTCACCTGCCTCAGAAGAGAAACCAGGAGGTGCTCTCTGTGGTACTGAAAGCCATTTCTTGGCACTAGCTGATATGAAGTCAATGACCTTCAAACAGCTTTCTGTTCATAGGACCTGTAACTCGTAGCTGCTTATTCAGAATTTGTGACCCAGCTAGTTTATTTAATAAGCTCCACTTAATGCTTTTTTTTCTGGGTTGTATCAGAGTATCCATCAAATGACTTCCTGATTGCAAACAAGTCTTTTATTTTTCAATAAATACCATACTTTTCAATTAAACAACACTGGGCAATACCTCCCTTACCAGACACTCAGAGAAAATGTTTGAAAAAGTAAACCCTATTACAGCCTGTTCTGGCCTGGTTTTTTTTAAAATCTGGCCTTCTATTTTACAGCTGAATTTGACTCCCACAAATAAGTTCACTTTCAGTTGAATGTACCTGTACCCATGTCTAACAGGGAAGGTAGATGGGCCTAAGGATTCATGTTGGGGAAGTTCAAGTCTAGCATTACGGTTGCTTGTTCTCTCCTTTAACGCAGACCAGGTGAGATCCAGTGAAACCAACTGAAAGTCTTTTGACTGTAGATTTGAAGAGAAACAAAAGGAATTAGATATAATTCTTTAAGGTGATGTCTGCTATTGCCGATCTGCCCGTATCCATCTGCAAGCATCTGTCATAGGCCCCGTGCAGAAAGCAGCAGACAGTGGGCCCAATCCTTAGCTGATGAAAATCAGCACAGATTCACTGACTTCAACAGAAGCAGGCTGATTTACACCAGCTCGTGAACTGGCTATGGGAAAATCCCAAGGGATTCATCTCTCATCATTTCCATGTGACTAGGTTTTTTGGATGGGATGGATGAAACATGGAGCAAACAGCTGAAAATCCACAACAGAAGAGGTGGGATATATTTTGAACAAGCCAGGCATAATCCCCTAACATTTCACGAGGCTGGTAGTGATTTAGATGAGCTGATATTTTCTTCCCCACTAACTTTGTCTAAACGTGTTCAAAGCCATATGGCTTAATACATTTCCCCTTGTCCTCTGTATGCTTATTATTCCAGTTGGTTCTGGCAGTAAAATAGAAATTCCTAAAGTGAATCAAGAGTTTGATTCTAGAGTCAGACTGAAGATTAAGAGCTCATTTCTAAAGGGGGTGGCATAAGATGGATTTATTGTACTGGAAGGTGAAATTCACAGCTCGTGTTTCTAAGCAATGGAAGTTGTTCTTTGTACCAGTCATTCTCTCAAGAGCTTTCATGCTCCCTTTACAGGCCCTAACCCTTTTCCTATCACCTTTCACCCCAGTCTCTACCCCTGAAGTGTCTTTCTGATATCTAGCCTTTTTGCTTGTGCCCCTCTTGGTATCTTCACTCTCTTTAAGCTTCTTGCTGTATTGCTGTCTTGGATCCTTCCTCAGCATTGCTCCATAGGTCTACAAATCTCATCTTCTGGTGCATCATCCATCTTTTCAGTCAAATTGCCCCTTGAACTATACTTCTTTAGTAGGGCTCATCATGGGAATAAAAATTGCTTTATTAACAACAAACAGATCTGTACCTCCCGGTGACATGATGATTATGGCTGTTTTTCAATGGGTATGATAAAGCTAATTGATACATAAAATATCTTAGCTGTACAATGTGATTACGATTCCACTTGTGTTAAGTACTGAAGTCTCTCACAGTCCCATAGTAAGGACAAAAGATAGTAGCTGATATAGCTGCAAAGAATTCAGTATTTGTAGCGATCATCTTGATCTGATCTCCCAAGGGCCTTGTTTTCCAGATAAGATAAGTAGTTTACCTCTTGAGAGAAGGCATCAGGGAAGATACAGCATTGCTCAGATGTTGTAGCTGTTGAATCTTGCATCTGGGATTGAAACATTTGCATTAGCAAATGGGAGAGGCCAGGTCCTTAGAAAGCACAGCCTCATTTACAGAGAAAATGCAGACTCATTCACATAGGAAGTCTGGCCTTATTTAGCCAGCAGAAGTGCCATTTTCTTTCAATTAATCACTAGACTGTAGAGTCATCTTTCTTAGCATTCATTCTTGTTTCCAGCAGAAGAGACTGCTGCTCACAGAATAATGTCAGATATCAGGAAAATGTTGATGAATTATTTTTGGTCAGAATATACCAGTTCCTCAAATCACCAACTACTGATTGGAAAGTGGCAGTATTGACAAATTTCATTTTAACATTTTTGGGGGGGGAGAGGGAGGGCTCAGCATTGTCAAAACAGCCCATTGAGGCGCTCTAAATGCAGAGCTTTGTTTTGTGATTTAAAACAACTTTTTATGTGGAAATTTGAATTTGTACATACAAAAAGGGGGGAAAAGAGTTAAATTAAAATGGAACCTTTAGAAATGATGGAAAATAATGGCTTTGGACAGACTCAGTCTGAATCCCCCCCCCCCCCCACCAGTATTGCTTTGCCAATTTTTTTTTTTTGTGTATCCTAATATGGGAGAGGGGAAAAAAATGAATAAAATCTCAGTAACTCCTGGGATGGGAATATCATGTTCCATTTAGCTCTCCTAACACATGCTATTATTTAAATCAGTGGCACTAAACCTTTTGGGCCTGGAGGCCAGATGAGGCGCATGGGGCTGGTCTATGTGCTAGATTGGACCCTGTGTGCCTGGATCAGGCTCTGGGGCCCTGCACCACCCCTGCCCAGTCCTGCAGGCAGGAATCAGGCTCTGAGAGCACTCTGCTGCTCCTGCACTCTGGGCTTGGCCCCACACTGCCCTTTGTGTCTGCATTAGCACACAGCACCATGGCCTGGAGGGCTCTGCACGGACACATGGGGAGCCCCACTGGCTGGACTCTGGCCTGTGGATTGGCAGTTGAGCACCCCTCGTCTAAATGCTTTACTCAGACCAATTCCCATTTGTCTTCTGGATATGAGGGGCTAGGGGGTAATGCAATCACTGGGAAGAAGGGTGTACCTGGGGAGAAGAAACCCACATCATACCTATAGGCTCAGCAGTGCCACACTCACTAGCACCATAACTAAAAGAGACTTGGGGGTCATGACTGACCACAAGATGAACATGACCCACCAATGCAATGCTGCCGCCAGCAAAGCAAATAAAACTCTGGCTTGCATCTACTGATGCATCTCAAGCAAAAGTGAAGAGGTCATCCTCCCGCTTTACTTGGCCTTGGTGAGGCCGCAGCTGGAGTACTGCATCCAGTTCTGGGCTCCACACTTAAGAAAGGATGTGGAGAAGCTTGAGAGAGTCCAGAGGGGAGCCACATGATTAGAGGTCAAGAGAGCAGGCCTTATGAGGAGAGGCTGACAGGCATGGGACTCTTCAGCTTGGAGAAGCAAAGGCACATGGAGGACTTGGTGGCAGCCTATAAGTATGTAAGGGGTGTGCATCAGGAGCTGGGAGAACATCTGTTCACCAGGATACCCCAAGGGAAGACAAGGTCTAATGGTCACAAACTATTGGAAGACCGTTTTAGACTGGACATAAGGAAAAACTTTACCATCTCAGTCTCCAGAGTCTGGAATAAACTCCCTGCAGAAGTGATGCAAGCGCCTACTCTGGATACCTTTGAGAATCACTTGGATGCTTATCTTGCCGGGGTGACCTGACCCCAGATGACTTCCTGCCCCTGGGGCAGGGGGGTGGACCTAATGATCTCATGAGGTCCCTTCCAGCCCTAATATCTATGAAATCTATGAAACCTCATACAGCTCCTAAACAATGCCCACCTGTTTGCTGACACAGTTATGTAGGCTATTTACTATGCAAATATACAAAGTACAGTACAAGAGGTTGCATGATGCAGTAGTAATCAGAACTGATATGGGTTAGGGTGTGGTTTAGTTTTAAGGTCAGATTAGATGTAATGCTGAAAGTATCTGCCAACCTGTGGTTCCAAGCTGTTAGCCTTTCTTCACCAGATCCGCCAAATATTAAAAAAAGTTAGGATTTTAGGTTCCCATCATGGGTTGTCATTAGCAGGGAGGATGGGTCAGTCTGACTGGGGGCTTTGCTGGAAGTGGGAATAAAAGAAGCAGGTGGGATCTATCTGCCAGAATATAGAACTATCTTTTCCCAAAACTGCAGGATTTATTTACATCTTCTGTTTTCAGTGCTTTACATTTTAAATTGACCTGCCTTTTCAAAAGCCACCCTCAGCTTTCTGAGAAGGAAAAACAGACAGGCCCTATATACCTCTCATTAAAGGCCAGACTCATGCAGTTCGGACCATTCCACACTTTACTCAATAAAGTCCCTCTTTGAATTATTTCTGTGCTAGACCCTTATTTTATTCTCGAATCCAGCTGAAGTCACCTGCTTGTAAAACAGGGAAGTGAAGCGGAAAAAATATTGCAGTGCAAACAAGAGGAAAACAGCCCATTTCATTTCATTCTAGCAAAATGGAAAAAATGGCTCAAAGCATTATGGGAGTCCCCTAAAGATTATGATGTTCAAGTGAAATCAAAGAATACCAACACAGTGTATTAACTAAAATATATCCATTCTCCTTTGCTTCCTCTGCTTTGGGTAAGCAGTTCATGAAAATTATACATCGGAGGGTTTTTTTCTTCAGTTTTGAATTGCCTACCATCTCCCAAGGCCCTCTCTTGGAACTGAGATGGTTCAGGCCATTAAATTAATCTTTAAGTGAGCAAATAAAACAAGCAAAACTCGAGAGGAAGTAATACAAATTGGGGGAAGGGGGGAGGAAACAGTGAAGGTGAGATTGATTCAGACATTCATGGCTCTGTTGCCTGCGTGCATGATGTGGAGCTTCAGCTGCTGGGAGCTGCAGAATAGGGCAGTGGGTCTCAACCTTTTTAGATTTGAGGCATCCCCTGATAGACTTGAGGCACTGAGGCACCCCTTGATAGACTTAAGGTATCCCTCAAAAATATCAGTTCTTAGCATTCACTCATTTTTTGACTATAGAAAAATAATAGGGCAATTCTTCTGTTGCAAAGAAGTTAGAAGGTTCACAACAGATCAGAATGGTTTTGACACTATGTAATCCTATATGAAATTTCTGGGTTGATCTTGTGAATCATGTTGGCACACCTAACGGTGCTACAATTTTATGGCACTCCACGGCACCCCTGAAAGGATCTCACGGCACCCTGGTTGGGAGTCACTGGCATAAAGTCTATGGAAGAGAGGCCCTGAACTATTGGAGAGAAACGTATCTGTGAGAAAAAAAGAAGGAAAGGAATGCATGCAGAGTGGTAGATGAAGGTGCAGAGCAAGAGATTTATCCAGGTCATTCCAAAGGAAACCTTATATTATAAGTGACAGAGAAACCTATTTCAGAGAGAATTCATAGTTTACTGAGTCCATTGATCATAGCTCTACAAACAGAAAGAAGCAAAGGCCTTGTAGCTAAACTATAGGGTTCAATGGCTCCTTCTGCTACAGTCTCTCTTATGGAAATCACTTAACCTCACAGGGTCTCAGTTCCAGTTACTTAGTTAGGCTGTAAAAATCTTTGGGTAAGAGCTGTTTCATTGTCTTCAATGGCTTCATCCAGTGTCTGAGTATCCGACTAATGCATTCATTCCCATGAGGTTAGGACAGGGTCAGTTCCAGTTGGGTAACTGAGATACTGAAAGGCTAAGTGATTTGCCTAAAGCCACCAAGAAAGTCAGCACTAAAGCAGCAAAATGAATATGTATCGCCCACTATTGCCCTAACCACGGGAGCAGCTTTCATCTCGTATATGAGAAGAAGCATGGGACCTAGTACATTACTGCTGCCTCAGCTGGGTCCTTTTGATGCTACTTTGCTACATTTAATAATAACCATATACATGCAGACCCTCCCGAAGTCCAGGATATTGTCCAGTGGGAGTTGCATGTTCTCAGCTTCTCTGAGACTCTGGCCCTGTGTGCATATAAATGAACCCATTACCTGCATCAACTTTAATAGTTCTGTTGAGATTAGAACATCAGACGAGTGCATCTGTAGGATTTCCTTTCTCTTCAAGGAGAAAAATGTCCTCCTTGTCTCGTTATACAGCCTACTTTTTGACTGCAGAGTGTCCTTATGGCCACCATAGGAGTTGGGCTTCTTCCCAACCCTGCCAGCAGAAAGCAGCTCTTGGGGCAGGGAAGGTGGGAAACTTTGCTGAAGGAGCTATCCTGGAGACAGCATGTTAAACTGATCAGCCATCTGCTTCAGGGGACTATTCTGGTGGATGCTACAGATCCCCAGAAAATGTTTCTGAGAGTCCTTCTCACTTCCTCTTAGCGTTTCTCTTCCTTCCTCATCCCCCACACACATACTCTCTCTCCTTATTCTCCTTTCTCTTTTTCCGCAGCTTTAGTTTTTGAGAGCATCCCTTGCTTCAACCTGGAAGCACAGGGCTCTGAATTTTAACTCTATAGGACTTATTTTTCCCTCTCTGTGTGCACACACACTTGCACACACTTTTGGTGGTGAAAGAAGAGCATGCAGATTCCCCAGTCTGGGAACATATAGATCCACTTCCAGTCACTGTCCCTAGGACTGGATTTATAGCAAAAGCGTCTTAACTAACAACAGATACACTCAATCTACTAATGCTAACTGCCCCACTCCAAGGCTTTCTTATGTCCTGTCACCAGAGAGAGGAGAGAACGCATCTTCCCGATGAATAATCTCCTATGTGGAGCCCCTTTCCAGGCCTTGCCTCATTCCAGCTCTCTCTCTGCATAGGAAGCTTGATGATATTCTGTAGGTTATAAGCTTATGCCTGGGGATGTACCTTGAAATTACCCTACTTTCAAGGCCCTAGGCCAATAATGGAGGTACTGTGACATTTGCATTTGTCCCCAGCTCCAGTGCTTTGGAACACAAAATATTTCTGGAGCAATGGTGCTCAAGCTATCTGGCCCTGTGGGTTGGATGTGCAGTGCAGGGTCAGCCCATGGGCCCAATCCTGCATGCAGGGGCAGCTCGTAAGGTCGGTGTGTGGGTGTGACCTTGAGTGCTGGCTTAACCCCATTCAGTTCTGGATCTGGCTCTGGAGCAATCTGGCGCACAGATCCAGCTGCAGCATGGCCCCATGTGGCAGTGCTATCATCTACCCTGTGGGGTTCATCACGGACCTGAGAATTGGGCAGCAGGCAAGCAGGGGTAGTGTTAATTGCTGCAGCACTGGGAGCCATGGCAATTAATGCTGCCATCACTCCCCTGCTGCTTCAGGTGGGGTCCTGCTGCTGCTCCCGCGAGTCCAGAAATTTGGTGGCAAGGGTAGTATGGTGTCATGGACCCATGCAGTTGTGGGAGTGGAAACAAGGTCAGTAGCATGAAGATTCTTCAGTATTTAGTGGTATGTAGGATATGTGGGACAACTGCAGGGCAAGTGGCATTTAGAGCTGAGGAAATTTTTAGACACCTGACTATGGAGAACCCTAAAACAGAGGAAGATTAGCTCATCTTGCAGTTATGGGGTACTTGAAGGGCAAGAAACTAATGACTGATGGTATAAGTATATGCAACAGAGAAAGGCTTTTATGTAAAACACAGTGGTGGTAGCCAGTGGGTGGCTAGTGTCACTTTAGATCAAAGCAGACTTGTTGGCAAAGTAGTTGCATGTTACAGTGAATATATTCTCTGGGATTCTGCAAATGCTGTAGTAATAGAGAGCTCTGCTCTGGGACAGGGTGCACTTCTCCTATTCCAAACCCCAGAAAATGTTGCTAGACATTGTCTGTGGAAATAACCGATTTACCTCTAGTCTCTAGCAGAACTACAAAATGAAGAAAAACTCAGAGGCCAATGAGAAGCTGTGATGACCCTGGGCTACTGCTAGGGTTGCCCAGACCACAACCTTGCAGTCTGTAAAATAAATGTGAACTGGAAAGCTTTTGACTTACCAAGACTTGAATTCTGCATTGCGTTTTTGTTCTGCAACAGATGCTATCACTAGCCAATAAGACGATACCAACAGGGTGTGAACATGTACATTTGGGACCCTGTCCGAAGGGGAACATTTTAAAAGGGCAGCAGCTGGCATGTTCTCATTCTTGCATGTAAACAAACCAAGAACAATTCTGATGTAGCAAAACTGCTCCAGCTTTAACATGAATTCATCCAGGTTTAAAGTTGGAGCAGTTTTGCTACATTTACACCATTCTCTATTGGTTCGGACCTAGCCATTAGAACATACCAGCTGCTGCCTTTTTAAAACATTCCCCATTTGAAAGGGCCCCAAATGTCCATGCGTCCACACCAAGAGACATGCATTCCCCGTATTCCTTGATGTACTGGCGCCACGCTGTAGAGAACAATTCTACTTTGGATTCTCCAATGGGTCTCTCCTGTCTCTTCCAGCTCCTGGACATCTATTACTGCAGGTGGCGTAGGGAACCCCCAGCTCAAATCTTGGTATTGAAAATTAGTTAAAATGATGTTGTCTTCTTATGCATATATTTGCTTTTATGTATATGTTTGCCTAGGCTTACATTCTGTGACTGAACTGGGGTTTGAAATTGTCCTGCTGATTTTGAACCTGTGAATGTTTGCTAATGGCATATTATGTTTTCATTTAGAAAGAAAGCTTTTTGGTTCCTTTTATAGAACAAGTAGCATAGAACAATTCTTTATATCCAGAAAAGCAAGCAGCAGTTGAAATACATTGAGGTCACACACTCTGCTTTGACAGGCTGAGACCTGGGTCACTTTGAACCATAACCTGCCAACAAATGCTACATGAAGAGTTCAGTAATAGGTTCTGCTATTTCTTAGGATTCACCGTGGCAGGGAATATTGTTCCTTTTGTTTAAAACCCTGCCCCCCCACTTTTTTTAAAGAAAATATGTCTCTGTGGAATTCAGTTTTCACTGAATCCAAGAACATAATGTTCACCCCTGGCATGAGTCTTAGTATAATAGAGGCTATTTCACAAATGAGATGTTTTTTCAGCTCTCCAGCAGCCTGGGTATTTTTCAAACTAACACTAGAAGCCCCTTAGCAATGAAACGAGTGCTGTAAAACCTATTAAGTGCCTCTGATGGCTGTCAAATGTATTAACTCCCTTGCATATAAACAGACCAAGACTAGATGCAAATGTTTTTCCTGACTTAGATGTGTGCCTCGGTCTCTTGATCTTTCTGACTTGATGGAACCTCTTCCGTGCTGCTAGGGTTGTGGGGGTTTTTTGTTTCTTTTTCGTTATCAGTTGCTCTCTGAGTCTTGGAAAATGGCCCGGCTTCCTTTTTAACCTAATGTAAAATGTATGGGGTGATTCAGCAAAAAGAAAGGGAATGGAGAAACTTGCTTAATGCAGCGACAAATGTCAGGGGAGCTACAGCAGTGAGGGATGGCCTTGCAGTGTTTGCTGAGAGGTGCTGGCTTCCTGGATCTTAAAGGGAAAGCATCTTTTTTGCAGGTCTTATGGTTAATGAAATGCATGCCTTAAGCTGCACGTGTGATCCTGAAAGAAATCAGTGGAGAGCCTAGCATCCTGGTCTGCTTCCAGCCAAAAGATGCTTGTTTTCCCTAGGTTTCTTTTAAGGCAAAAGGTCTTTCTAAAAGGCTGATTGTGCCTGGGTGGGGAGGAGCAGTCAGGCCTTGGGCACTCAAGAAGCGGTGGCGTCAGACGACAGAGGTGTGCCTTGGAGGGATCCACAATATTCAGTCCTCAACTTTGGCTCACTCTTCTCTGTAGTCTGTCCCAGACCTAGGAAACCTCCTACTTAGCTTCTTATAGGTCATGCCTCAAGAGATTAGGGTCGATCACTGCCAGGGGGCCAAGTTTTATAAGCACTTAATACTGGGCCACTAATTTGCTGTAAGACGTGGTCGTCAAATGACTAGTTCCTCAGTGACTGTTGGAAGTGAGGTCATTCTTGAACGCTCAAAGGCTAATGAGAACAAATCCAACCCAGCAGTGGTGGAGACAGGCATGCTGTACTCAGTTACAACAACATCCTTGGCATGTATACAGTGCCATGAGAAAGGGGTTTGTGCCCGAAAGTTTGCAATTAAATAATTTTTTGTTTTGCAAACATCTAGTTCGCCTAATAAAAGGTATCACCTCTGTCACGAGTTCTGATTCCACGAGGTTACTCTGCGAGTGTCAGGCCTTACCATGCTCCCAGAAAGGCTTATGATGCCACTTCCGGGGGAATCGTATTAAGGGAACTTGCCCAGATCTATGAAGCAGCAGGTGGTTCAAAAGTGAGCCTGGAAGCATCAGGCCACATACGTAGCATTGCACTGGAAAAGAGTAACGGGAAGCTGCCTCTTTAAAAGGATATATGCTTGCCCAGCATGCTCATACTTCCTGCTGGTAGCAAGCTCCATTAACAGGTTTGACGAGTTCTCTGGTAAATGAGCTAGTGAGCAGATCTATCATAGGGCGCCGCAGCAACAGGAAGGAAACCTGTTTACTCTGCATGCAGCTCCTTAGGGTGTTGCATACATATCTCAGCAGGACGCTCGGGGCTTTTCAAAAATGCTTGGGGCTTCTTGGTGGATCCCTATACAGACACAAAGGGATTCTTTTCAACGCAGCAAAAAAAGGCCTAGTTCTGCATGCGTAGGCTATATTTGACTTGACAGCAGCATTTTCCATGCTGATTGGGCTTTAATTCCCTTAATTTCCTTCTGGCATGAACATTTGAGAAGGCTTATTTTGTGACATGTATTTTCTGACTCGTACATCTTTTTAGTTTTATGGCATTTCCACCGTGTCTAGGTGGCAGGGATAATATTCTGAAGTGGAGAGAGTCTGCATTGCTAGTTAGAATACCAGCTTTGCACGTTAAACTCTGCTGACACTTATACGCAGTTTGTGCGTGCATACATTTACGCGCATACAACATCACAGTGCCCACAGGTTCCACATCAATATAGCTATGTCATTCCATGGCTTATTCATTTATTTAGGCTAGAACCAGACAGCAGAAACTAAGTGTCTAGCATGTCTGCTGTGCTTTAACTCTTCTAGCGTGACTCTCTGTTTATTTACCAGTGATCCTTTTCTTCCAAAGCCTTTATTTTCAGTTGTGCACAGGGACAAATGCCAGAGAGCCAACTGGTTGCAATTCACTTGAAAAAATAATTGAATCCAGGTGTTCACAATCTGAGACTATTTATAAATGATTTGGCTTTGCTCAGTTTTCTTGGAAGAGGGTGATGATTTCATATTAACTTCATTTGTTCCTTGCTGTGAAAACTTCTCATCCAGTGGCTATTAGACTTGGAATAAACAGGGCAAAGTTAAATGAGAATCTCTCTCTTCACTTGTGTTCTCTTCCTGGTCTTTCTGCAAAGCGAAGGGACACCTATGAAAGCAAAATCCAAGTAATAAAATTGGATCGGGGCTTTGGTTTAAAAAAAAGTATAGTTCAGGTTATTTTAGTTATGATGAGAGTCTAAAATACCATAATTACTGAGCTCCAGATAGGCAGACAGAGATGTCTGTAGTAACCTAAAAGCACTGACTGATCAGCTCTACTTAACATTCTCAATGAAGCCCTAGGATGAATTTTGGAGGCAGGACTTCTTGGGATGACATTGTGTGGTTCAAAGTAGGCACCATGCCGCATGCTGCCCCCAGCTTACTTAAAGCATTCATATGACTGGGATGGGGGGGACCAGAAGTGGGGCTGGGTTGGGCTTTACCTATTTGTAAAATGCAGCAATAAACCCCAACTTTTCCATCTTCTTTTTTTTCTTTGGAGATTCAAAAGGATGTATATTTAACTCTGTGCGTTTCCCTCCTCTTTGGGCTGCTGTTTCATCACTATTGCTTTCTCATTCTCAGATCATGACCTTCATCAGCACAATGAATCTGAAAAACAAGCAACCTGCCAAGTCCTCTTAGCTCCTGGTTGAACAAACTTGCTGATCCTTCACTTATCTCTTGCCAACGACCAAGCTACACATTCCCTCCTCCTGAAGAAAGCAAGTCAAAAATTAGAGCTGAAACGTGAAACTTTAAGAAAAGCCCTCTCAGAAGCTCTTCTTTCAAGATTTACTCTTTTTTAAGCTGCGTGAACTTTGCATCAAGTCCGTTTTCTAAAGGAGACACAAGATCTGTTTGCGTAGCTGATACCAGAAATTGCACACACAAATAAACTATATATATAGAGAGAGAGGGAGTAAAAATCTACGCTCAGAATGGATGATAGGTATAGAAACAATGCAAACCTGTATCAAGGGGCTAAGGATATAGCACGAGAGATGAACCAAGTGTCAGAGGACTACAGATATCAGGATAGTAGCTATGAAGGGTATGCACCCAGTGATGGCTATTACCACGGTGGCAATGAGCCAGCTCAAGAAGAAGATGCCCAGAGTGATGCCACAGAAGGGCATGACGAAGATGACGAAGTCTATGAGGGAGAATATCAGGGCATCCCTCACCCAGATGACATTAAAGGCAAGCAGAAGAAGAAAGCCCCTGGTGTGGCTGATGATTATAGAGACCATGCGGATCTCATGGCACAGAGGATGGAGGATGAGGAACAGCTTGCCCACCAATATGAAAACATCATTGAAGAGTGTGGCCATGGGCGCTTCCAGTGGACACTCTTCTTTGTTCTAGGCTTGGCGCTGATGGCGGATGGAATCGAGGTGTTTGTGGTTGGGTTTGTGCTACCCAGTGCCGAGAAGGATATGTGCTTGTCCAGTTCAAACAAAGGGATGCTCGGTAAGTGCCTTTAACTACTTTCCTCAAGCAGCATGCAGCAGGGCTGGATTTAACCATTATCTTATTTCTTAAAGTGGGGGCACCCAGGACCTTCATTTCATGCACGCTCATGGGACTGAGGACAGCTACGTGCACTCCCATGACAAGGAAGCTGCTCAAAAACAACACAGAGCTGTGCCCTCACCCAGCCCTGTCTGGGCTGCAAGTCTCACACTTACAGCTTGGGAAAAACTCAGATTTCCTCCATTATGCAGTCTCATCTGTAGCGTTCAGAAAGGAAGCTTATTTATACAAAATCATGAGCATCATGGAAGGACAAGCAAGCAGGAGGGTTACAAGAGACATTCCCAACCTCAGCCCTCAGGGAACCAGATTTCAGTTCTTTAATGGCTAAATTTTAATGAGCAGCTCACAAACCAGTATCCTCCAGGTACAAGGGAACCTAACACGTATGAGCCGGTTTCATTATACAGGGTCTTCATAAAGTCTGTGTGCACATTTAAACTTTAATGACTTAGGTTGTAGGTATGATAGAAACAATCTGTAAATGGTATTTCAAAGCAAATTTATTAAAGTTCTAGGACAACTCGAGTACACAATGCTAGACTTCAACATAACCACCGTTTTCTTCTCACAGCTGATATGGACTTCAATTCTGCTAGCCATAGGACAGTTTACCTTCTCGTCTACAGTAGCCATTTTTTGTTTGTCAAAGGATGTGAAATAAGAAAAAATGTGTTATTACTTATGAAGTCTAGCATTGTGTACTCTAGTTGTCCTAAAACTTTAATACATTTGCTTTTAAATCCTGTTTACAGATTGGTTCTATCATACCTACAGCCTACATTATTAAAGTTTAACAGCGCACAAGGACTTTATGAAGAGCCTGTATATTAAGCTATACACTGTGAGTGGGGAGAATCTCTTGTGCTGAGATTCATTTGCTTGCATGTTCCATTCCCAGGACATTAGACTTCCCTTAAACTCCTATTTATTTTTGTTACATGGGATCTTCCTATTTAGTTGTCCATCTAGCTCTCTTTGCCTTGAAAGCATACATATTGCTGCAAGATTGACTTTATCTGTGTATTGATCTGGCTGCCCGCCTGTCTATAAATTTAAATCATGCCTGCCACTGAGGTACTGAGTGTTACATAAGGGAAAGAGGGATTTTTCTCATCAAGGATGAAGAGTGCTGAGTAGGTGAGGATGGAGATTGACATTGGAGGACAGGGAAGAAAGCTCTTGTATGGGATTTGCTGAACATTTTCTGTTGAGGTTTTTTTGTAAGAAGTCCACCTTCTCGGCAGCCAGTGCAATGTGAGCCAGCCTTGTCTCCTCTGTCTTTTTAGATTACAAGCTCTTTTGCAATGAGGTTCTGCTATGGAGTGAGTGCACTTACTTCATAGCAAAGTCTGCAGTGAGAAAACAGAGAGGAGTGTGAACCAGGACCCCAGTGTTCAGCTGGTCTGGACGATCTCCACCCCCGAGTGCTGAGGGAATTAGCTGAGGTCGTTGTGGGACCCCTGGCACGGCTGTACGAGCACTTGTGGTGCTCTGGTGTGGTGCCAGAGGACTGGAAGAGGGCCAGTGTGGTTCCCATCTTCAAAATGGGGAGGAAGGAGGACATGGGGAACTATAGGCCAGTTAGTCTTACTTTGATCCTAGGCAAGCTGTTCGAGAAAATTATGCTGGCACACATCCATGAGGGGCCAGCAGGGGATTTCATGCTTAGGGGCAACCAACACGGGTTCATCAGTAGCAGGTCCTGTCAGACCAACCTGGTGGCCTTCTACGACCGGGTCACCAAATCCTTGGACGCAGGTGTCTCGGTGGACATAGTTTTTCTGGACTTTCGGAAGGCCTTCAACACTGTCTCTCACCCCGTTCTCATTACAAAACTGTGGGACTGTGGTGCCAACACCCACACAGTCAAATGGGTCGCCAACTGGCTGGAGGGCCGCACGCAGACAGCGGTGGTGGATGGGTCATTTTCAGCCTGGAGGGACGTGGGCAGTGGGGTCCCCCAGGGCTCGGTCCTCGGGCCCGCACTGTTCAACATCTTCATCAGCGAGGGGATAAATAGCACCCTGCTCAAATTTTCTGATGACACCAAGATGTGGGGGGATGTGGGCACGCTAGAAGGGAGCAATAGGCTACAATTGGACCTAGACAGGTTACAGGGATGGGCGGAAGAGAAGAGGATGGGATTCAACACCGACAAGTGCAAAGTGATGCACCTGGGGAGGAACAACCGGCACCATACCTACAGACTGGGGAACTCCCTTCTCGTCAGTGCAGAGGCGGAAAAGGATCTTGGAGTCATCATTGATGCCAAGATGAACATGGGCCGGCAGTGTGGGGATGCAGTCAGGAAGGCCAACCGCACCTTGGCATGCATCCACAGATGCATCTCGAGCAGGTCCAGAGAGGTGATCCTCCCCCACTGTGCGGCACTGGTCAGGCCGCAGCTGGAGTACTGCGTCCAGTTCTGGGTGCCGCACTTCAGGAGGGATGTGGACAGCATGGAGAGGGTCCAGAGGAGGCCGCTCGCATGATCAGGGGACAGCAGGGCAGGCCCTACGAGGAGAGGCTGCGGGACCTGAACCTGTTCAGCCTCCACAAGAGAAGGCTGAGGGGGGATCTTGTGGCCTGTTATAAACTAGTCGGGGGGATCAGCAGGCATTGGGGGAGTCACTGTTCCCCCGAGCACCGCCAGGAGTGACCAGGAATAACGGTCACAAGCTGGCAGAGGGGAGATTCATACTAGATATCAGGAGGCGCGACTTCACTGTCAGGGCAGCTATGATCTGGCACCAACTTCCAAGAGAAGTGGTGCTGGCTTCTCTCCTGGGGGTCTTTAAGAGGAGGCCAGATGAGCACTTTGCTGGGGTCGTTTGACCCCAGTACTCTTTCCTGCCATGGCAGGGGGTCGGACTTGATGATCTGCTCAGGTCCCTTCTGACCCTACAAACTATGAAACTATTTCAGCACGACCTCAGATGTAGCTTCACAGCCTAACACTACCATGAGGTCTCTTAGAAGTAGCAGAATCCTGCTTTATATGAATCTCGTTCTTTACCCCCTCCCAGTGCACTGAAATCTGTGGGAATTGCACAAGGAGTGCAGGATAGACCCTGATTCACTTTCAGCCTCGTGTTCAAAGAATTTCAAAATGTTATGCTTGAGGAAGAGCTTTTGATGATCTCCACTGAGAGTCAGTGGTGACTGCAACTCAATTCTGTAGCCAGTTCTTGCAGTGGTTTCATTTTCTACCATTGGCTTCCCACTCCTCCCAGCCTTACCATTTCCCAGCAGCAGAACTCAGGCCACTGCATTGATCTGCAAGCTATTACACTGCATCTCCTGACACCGCCAAGCTCACTAATGTTCCCTTCTTGGTCCAACCCCGCCTTTTCTTTGCTCCAAGTCCCAATTAGCAGAGTAGCTGTGTTGCCATTTCCCTTCATAGGCCAGATTCTCTACTAAAACTGTTTGCTACTGTGTACTAGGTCAAAGAAGTCTATGGAGGTTTCCTTCTAAATCTGTAGACTGAAATTAATGTTCCACACAGGGATTAGAAAATCAGCCTGTTAACAACATCTGCTTTGCTTCACTGCTTCTACCTCCCACCGGGCTTAAACAAAAGTTTATTTATTTTACCTGAGACTGAGTAGGACAGTTGGGATAAAAGATTATTTTTTCTTCAGGCATGAGCCAAAATACGGTGCAGGGTTTTTCTAGACTCCTTAGGAACCCTGGAAGCATCCAGCCCTGTGTGATAATGGTAATCAGCCATGCAACTGTATGGTGCATTTACAAGACTTACAAAGCCACTATTGGAAGATTCGTGGCTTTGGGAAATCTCTGAGCATGGCAGGTGCCCACTGACTGGACCAGAAAGCAGGTCTTTTATTTTGGTGCCCAAATAGAAAAGTTCAGATATTCTGAATATCTGACTCTATAAATATCTATCCTTGGTGGAGCTCCTGACTATAGGCACCACGGTCAGGAGCACTGAAATGTCCCGGGAAAATCTATCTTTGAAGTATTTCTGGCACAACCAGAAGTAGAAAGGACAGAAATCTCAAGAGAAAGCTTGTTCTTATGCTCTTTCAATTCCACTAAGTGCAAGATGGACAGTTCAGAGAGTTCAGATGAGCTTTAAATAACCTTGCACACTTTTCTGTGCAGTTATCCAGTACTTCTGTCTTCTTTTAGGAGGAGGAACAACATGCTTCCTAGTTCCTTTTCCTCTAGGGCTCTCCTCCCCACTTTAAACATTTTTGGAACTTGGTTTTGCAGAAATTTTTCCACTCTCCTTAACTGTCTGGTTTGGAAATTAGACATCGGAGCTGCAGTTAAAATACTTACACATATTAGGAAGAGCTGATACAGTTCAGCTGGAAAGGCTGAGAGAAGAGTGGACTGGATATTACTCTCGTGCTAGTGGTAGCTATGGGAGAGGAAACTGTTTTCAAATACAGTCTGTTTTCAAATAAATCTTTTTTGTTTTTCTTATAAAGGCTCTTATTCACCTGCCAGCTATTTTTGTGCAGGGAGGTGTGGCTGGTTTGGATCTAGGTCTATGAGAGAAGGAACTGTGTTCCAAGGGGCTTTGAAAACACTCAGGCTGCAGAGAAATGCTTGAGCATGAAGAACCAGTACCAAGTGGCACAAACATCATACTGTTCAGGATGGCCTTGTCTCCTCCAGGGTACAATCTCCCAGCTGGCTCTCATGAAGGTACTAAGGAGAGATACCAAAAAATAAGCTTCCTCAAAACCTCCTCAAGACCATCTCAAGACTGAAACCTTGTAAAGTAGCAGAGAGCTTCTGAGACAAGCTCATTTCCCTCTGGGGACTCCAGTTCCTCGATCTTCTCGGGATTGTGCTCTTGCAAATTAGGCTTGTTAATACTCAGGGTTCAATGGTACTTACAGCCTGATTTGTCAGAGTAATTGTAGCAATCAAGAAGCTCTTTGGCTCCATTTATAACTAATGTTTAGTGATAATCTGCAAAAGCGGGTCTTTGTGAAATGAACAGAGATTTTATTAGAGTGGGCATGCTTCTCGCTCAAATTACCATGACTTTATAGGGGCCCATGGGTCATTAGATACACATGAATTCCTTCTCTTTGTTATATACAAATAGACCTTGCACAAGAGTTCATACCGATTCTCTGGTGGCTGTTCATCTAGCTGTGTTTGTAATAAAGGGAAAAAAATCAGAATACCCCAAATGGAGGTGAGGTGGGTTTCAGGTAGTTGCTAATGTGCCTAAGAGAATGTCTCTCCTTTCAGTTTTGAGGGGATGGCTGAGTGAAAAATACGTGGGAGAAATAGGCAAACCATAAAAGAAAAGAAGAAGAGCTAAATAGATCTGTTGATGAACATTTGCTATTATTTAAAATACAGTTTGCTTTAAACCCTTAATCTTTTGCATGCTTTGCTGTCATTGGGAACAGTAGGGCAAAAAATCACCAAAATTATACCCAAATTGAGCAAAAATGACAAACAAACATATGCCTGCAATGTTTTTTTGTGAAAAGTGTGAAATGAATGTGACACATCGTATAAAACGTTTGCATTTTATTCTGAAAATAAACAACTCTATATGAGATGCAAATGAATGGTTATTTTAGCCCCAGCTGTCCCTGTGGGTACAGAACATATATTTTGGGTTTCTCTTTGCTGTGAAATGTTATTTCAAAATGGCACACAGGGGAAATTTAAGGGAAAAAAATCAGTTTTACATTTTTTAGCACTTTGATGGTATATATTTTCAAAAAGTTGTGGGCTGAGATGGGGCTTGTTCATTTCTCAGAGTTTATTTTCAGTTCTTCACTTGATATTTGTGCATTGGCCCAAAACTTAACAAAAGTAAAAACAGCAGCAACGATGACTTATTGCCGTTATTCATAGCCCAGGTAGCAAATATTATTATTTATGTATACCTAGAAACAAATAATATAAAATGAAGAGTAATAATAGCATTTTAAGACCTTTCATATGGAAAGAACACAGAACAAATGTTAATATCCCTATAGTGTCAGTAATGTCAACTTGGTTTGCCACTGCAAGCGGGGAGAAGGAAAAAGGAGACATTTAAGTGGCCTGTCCAAAGCTGCAGAGTAGACCACAGCAGAGCCAAGAGTAAGATTAAGAGCTATTAGGCACAAGACCATCCTTTCTTTTTACAGCTTTAAGTATAATAACAACCATTTAAAGATAAAACTCTTTGCTGAATCCTAGTTCCATTTTCTCTTTAGTAGTTTAGACCAAAAAAGTAATAAAAATCGTGCTGGTAGCTAATGCAGCAAGATTGAAATTCATGCCTAGCAATACGAGTTGAGTTAGAAAGGATATATGTAAGGCAGGGGTGGGCAATTATTTTGGGGGGAGGGCCACTTACCCAGCTTTGCCAGGGTGTTGAGGGCTGCATGGGTAGCCCTGCCCCTTGACAGGTGCCCCACCCCCTGGTCACCATCTTGGGACCAGTGTCCCAGGGCCAGCATCAGTGGGGCCCAAATTGGGGCACAGGCTGGCAGGGGTCTGTGGATCTGGGCTGGGCTGCACCAGCAGGGAGTGGGGGGGAGCTGGCCCGGCTCCATAGAGCCCCTGCTGGCTAGGACCCCGCTCTCCTGCCACCCTGCTTTGCGCCCTGCTGGCACTGGCTCCAGGACACCGGTGCAGGTGCCATGCTCCCGCTGGCTTCTGCACCTGCTCACTCCCAGCGCCCCCCTGCCCCGCAGTACAGGCGGGGGCAGCGCACAGCTCTGACCCCCTGCTCACCGGCAGGGAAGAAGCTGATGCTGAGCGCGGGTAAAAGTGTCCCCTCGCCCATCCCACGGCTGATGCTCCCTGCTGCAGGTGCTCACAGTCCACGCGGGACTGTCTGGAGGAGGCACAGGCAGCCCCACGTGGGCTCCAAGCGGGTACAACATGGGGTGCTGGGCATGGGCCAAGTGAGGGGCTGCTTTTCCCCACACTTAGCACCAGCTTGTAACCCACCCTATGCCCAGCCGGGGCCCCACTGGCTCCAGGCTTGCCTGTTGGTGGCAGCAGCTGCAGCCCCCCACTTGCCACTTTGGGTAATGTTGGCTGCTGCTGCCCGCCCGGAGCTCACGCGCTGGGCAGCCCACAGGCAGAGGTGGCAAACAGTGGTGGCGAGGCTGGAGCTGGCAGTGGGGAGGTTACAAGGTGGTGCTGAGTGTGGCGGGTGGAAATAGTGGCCCCTTGCCTGCCCCGTGACTGGCACCCCATGCTGCAGCCACTCACAGCCTGCGTGGGGCTGTCCTGAGTAGCACACGCAGCCCTGCGCAGGCTGCAAGCAGCTGCGGTGTGGGGTGCTGGCCATGGGGTGGGGAAGGGCTGCTTTCCACCCCCCATAATTAGCTTTTCCCCAGGCTCCTTCCCTGCCAAGGGTCCCCCCCGCCCTTCTCCCCTCTCCCCCCCTACACTTACCTGAGTTTGCAGCGTGGTGCAGCCACGTGGTCCCAGGCCAGAAGCCCTGGCTGGGGCTTCCAGCTGGGGGTGGGGCCAGGCAGGCCTTGCTGTTGGGACCCTGCTGGGGGAGCCCGCCAGGCTTCCCCTGGGTCCTACTGCTCCTGGTTCCTGTCATTTTTGACAGGAACCAAGGGCAGATAAATATGAATTTTCTAAATTTTTTAGGGGCCCCGTAGGCCGGATAGAATGGCCTCATGGGCCAGATCTGGCCCACGGGCCGTATTTTGCACATCCCTGATGTAAGGTTACGCTGGTTTGGGGGCTTGGTATTATTATTATTCCTAGAGGCAAATATTGGTGTTGCCTTTTCTTCTTCTTTCAACAAATTCTAATTACCACCTTATCAGAACTCAGTATCTTATCCAGTTTATTTTTTTCTGGGTAAATGTCTTATATATCCAGATATGGTGCCTTTAAGACCCACCCCCAGCCATGCCTTGGGCCTAAAAGCCTAACCATGCCAGCAAATGGTTTAGGCTCTAGCAGGGTTGATTAACACACCCTCCGTGTAGTGTTATCCTGTGCATCCTACCCAAACAGAACCATGGCAGAACGCAGGTGCCTGGGACTGTGCTAGGGCACCGTGGTGCAGGTGCGACTGAGATTGCTGCATTGGTGGACACCGAAACAAATTGACCGTGCAGATATTCATGGTTACAAGAATCAGAATCTTCAGTTTCTGAATACTGCACAATATTTCCCTTGAGACATTCCTTGGAAGTTGTTCATTAGCATATTCATTGAAGACAAACATGAGAGGGGCACAAGAACAGCCAGCCTTCCCATCTGTGTCAGTCAACATCTTCTTGCAGCATTGGCATCTCTTGTGTTACACAAGAGTGGGCCTGATACGTGAACGGAGGGCAGTGGTACAGGTGCACACCGGCCAGCGTGCGGCATGGCTTACTATAACTCACAGAGACCTCCTGAAGGTCAGTGCTGCTTCACCTTGGTGGAGCTTCGTGTAGGCCCCTTTCTGGGTGTTGATCGCCTCCTCGTTTGTAAACAGAATGGTAATTTTATCTGACACGAGCCCAAATGAACAGATTTTCCTTTAACAGCAAAGGATTAATTTGGCTTCCTCTGTTGAAAAGTTCAGTTTAGCAGAGGGGCTGGGTGTGAAGAAGCCAGATGGTCCCATGAATATTATATTGATGGACAAATCCCAATGGGGGGTACCTTGAAACAGACTCCGCGCAAACACCCACCCACTCTCTGTGCTGGTAGCACCTGTGAAATGTTCAGCGTGCGCTCGCGGTGACACGTCGCAACATTTGTGGATTCATAAATTCTCCTTTGATTCGGCTGCAAAATTCCCTAGGATTACAGCAGCTATCCCTTACCATGAGCCAGTTCAAATACGTGTCTTCCTCATTCGTTACAACAGGAAAATCTCTTTCACTGTTATAGACGGGATGATTCGCTTTTAACTGGACGGGCCATTAATTGTTAGGGAGATGTTGCTGCATAACTGTTGAACAAAAGAAATGTCACATGAACTGAAGTAGAGGGGTGTAGGAGACCTCCGATAAGAGCCTAGACTGGTTGTGAAACCCTTTCTGAAACAGTCTGTCTTGAACAAATTGGTTGACATAAAAGTGCTTAGCACTTACGTAGCACGGCCTTGTGTGTATGTCCTTCCTATTCATATGGGCACAGATTTTAAAGCCTGAAGGAGCCACTCTCATCATGTAGTTTGCTTTCCATGACATAAGTTGAAGAATTTTAACAAAATTTAAAGAACTTACTTCATTTAGAAACTTTGTATATATTGCCCTCCCCCCCTTTTTTTTTCTTGTTTTCCAGGAGGAATAAATGCAGTGGCTTTCTATTTTGCTTGTAGCAACAGCTGCTGGCTGAGTGATTCATAACCACATCTTTTTTTCTTTGAATTTCAGCTCTTTTTCTTTTAAAAATTATTTTTACTGTTCACACATACTTTTCTTTTCACAAACTTTCTTGTTTTGTGCTGGCGTGTTTTCTCAAATGTGCCCATTATTTTATATTACTGATGGAACGATGTCTTCAGATAATGCTTGCCCTTTAACCAACACAACAACAACTTCAGATGTTATATGCGCCTGTTCACCAGCAATTAAATTTGGACTGGACACACAGGTCACACAATAGGTCACCCAATTTGGACGTTGATTGAATGAGTATAACGGCTTGAATCAAGTTTCGGGTATGAACTCTCACGGCTCCAAGTTTGGAATGTGTTTCCCAGGAATATTCTCTAACATTTTCAAAGTACTGCTTATTGTGAGGATATTGCTGCCAGTAAATCTGTTTTCTAGAGCATTTGGTGAATATTAAAAGCAGGAGTGGCACAGCAGAATGGAATTAGCTTTGGATTTTTTTATTAGTTCTACTAAAACTTGAATATCAACCTTTTTTTCCTCCTGAGGTAATAGAAATGTTGCAGTGGGACCGTGTTCAAAGGATTCCTGAAAGAATCCAATGCATCCCTTGCATCTTTCAATACAGCTCACTACCTAATTAGTATTTTTGGGTGTAGTGATATATGCACCAAGTGGTCCTCAATTTTTTGTATGCAGGACTTCTGATAACAGTCCTCCCAGACTGTTATTTCTTAGGTTCATTTCTTCTCTGCAGGCTAATTTACATTTCTTGAGACTTATCTTCCTTTGCCTACTGACTCGAGCACCTCTGGTTCCTTAGGATTCTGGTTGTTTCACATCTCACTGGGTTTGTGTATTTGACAAAACCCGCGACCCTCTTTTCAATACCCGGATCCCAAGCATGTACACAGAGCTATCTGGTACCTCCCTGAAAAATGCCGCCAGAAGCAGATGCACATTTTAGAAAAGAATAACAAATGCTGAATGAACACCATGGCAAGATGTTACTCCAGAAAACTGCTGCCTGTAAATCTTTCTTTGCTATATAAGTACTGCACCTGCAGCCCCAGGATGGCACTTATCTACTGGAGTGGTTTATAGCAGCTGCCCAAATGCAAGTTTGATGATGCTGTCTGGAACATGCAGTCTTTGCAGGAGGAGGATGCTGCCCATCATGATAAAGCATCCTGGTGATTTCATTTGGGCTGCGGAGTGGGTGCCTCCAGCACAGACAGCCAATGCCTCGGAAATGGATGTAGAAATTACCTGATGGTAGTCACTACTGTCATTTTTATGGCAGATCTTTCTTACTGGAAATCTGAAGGGCTTAGTTTGCCCAGCATCACTGGTTTATGAAACAAAATACATAGAGAACTAATGCCATTTCGACTAGGTTGTATTTATCAACAGAAAATACTAGCTTGGGTTCATCCTGCCTAATTTCAGTTCATAATAGATGCTGTCTCACGGAGACGTAATCTTGAACCCTACCCTGAGCTTGGGTGCCTGAGTTTGCGGTCACAATCTGCGCTGTTCGGTGCCTTCAATATCAGCTGCACTCCTCCTACCAAACCTCTTCTGCTGCCTGTTTAATCCTTTGAATGTTGCCCTTTTCCAGCGGTATTCAGCTGTGAGTCCTGCACCCTGCTCACATGGTGGAGTGCTGCACTTGGCATCATGCATGACATCCACTTGCTCCCTTCACACCAAGAGTGCAGTCACTTGAAACGCCATCATTTAGTAGCAGAAACACTCTGGCCCTGCCCCCAAAGCAGAGATATGCATGTGGGCACTTCCATACCCTTCTCTCCTCCTAGGAATTGAGACTCTCTCTTTGGGTAGGAGCAACTGTTTTTGCCCAAATGGTCTTCTACATACTGGACTTCAGAAGTCTGATTATACCTCTCCTACACAGTAGCCTCTCTATATACCCTTAACATTTTATCCTATAATAAAATTATCCCTGGAGAGAGTAGGATGCCAATCTGGAGTGCCTGCAAGGTGCAGAAAGTGGTTTAGACTGGGAAGTTTGCACCTGCAGGATCTCTGTGGTCGCTAGCTTTGGGGCTCAGTGTAGCTCCAGTTCCTCTTATGCACAGACTTGTACAGGATCAGCTCTTGGGTTGAATAAAATAAGAAACAAATGCACCAAGGCAAGACATTTCTGCAGGACTATGGCCTTCTATAGCTGTTATATTTCTTTTAGTAAAGCTTTAAAGTCCTCCAGGTCTCTTTGTTTGGCTGTAAGAGAGGACCTAGTGGAGTCGGACACGTAATGACCAAAGGCACTTGATTAATGGAGCTGTTGCTCAGTCACTCTGAGCTGGGTGGCTGCAGCTGAAAACAAATGTCCCCAGTGGCCAGATAGCTGGCTTCCACACACCCTCAATCAGGATATTATACAGTAAAAATAATAATAATAGATCACTGGCTACAATCAAAATGGAAAGGCATCCTGGAGATTAGAAGGCAGCAGGCTCCTGCTCCTGGCCAGATATTTTTTCACTTTTAAGAAGCTTTGATGAACAGCTGCCAACATGGATTTTCTCTGCAAAACACAATTAACTCGGCCTGACCATTCATTTTTAATCTGGATTCAAAACTGTGGGTTTAGCTTTGCTGAAAGACCCTCCATCACTCTGTTGGCAGAGTTCACTATCAGTATAGAGGGCAGTGGTGTGCTGGCTAAGGTGTGCGATAGGGACTGTCACTTCCCTATGACAGCACCTACCGCAGAATCAGAGGCACTCCAGCGTGCGTGATGTTAATGCATCTCAGTGGCTGGTGTAAAAGCCTTAACCATTATGGCAGCCCACAGGGAGTCTCCTTCATTATGGTTTTGGATTTTATATTTGTTCCTTTATCCGGCATGTTCTGATCAAGGTGGCAGAGGCTGGTGTCTGTAGAGAGAGAGATTGAAAGTTCCCATGCTGTGCATATGCTTTTATCTAGCTGCTCTGGTGTCCATATATCTTTAGCTAAAGCATTATTACACGATCATTCATTCACTGCATCATGAGTTGGCTAGGGCAGAAGAGTGGATGTTGAACCCGTGACACCTGATGCTTATACTGGAAATAGCGTATTTCCTACATTTTAGCACATAAAAAGTGTGCATCTTCCCCCTCCCCTCCCCCCCAAATCCAATCACTGGAAATAGGAGTGCACATTGTATGTGAGGAATATGGTAAGATCAGTTTCTGCTGCTTACAGGCAAAAGTTAAAGTAAAATCTGCCCAGATCCACAGAGAACAAAACTATGAGCAGGCTCAGCTCCCCAGCTGCTGCTACCCAGTTACTTACTACAAGAAAATATCTTTTTTTCCCTTCATTCAGCCTTTCACAAGCAAGGCATGTGCCTTATTGCAGGACATGTTGTACGCAAGATCAAATTCTAATATCATCCGGAATGGCACAGAATATCTCCAACATATAGACAGTTAAACTATTCATAAAGAATCTGATAACATCCTTTGCAGCAAGTACCAGGCACAAACAAACAGCTGCTTTATGTGGATGAGATGATCCTACCTTGAGAAATCTTGCAATGTCTCTCTCTCTCTTTTTTTTTTTAAGAATAATGTTTATCATTTCAGAGGAAAAGGCATTAATGATCCTTCATTCTGCCTATTTTCTCTCTCTTCTTGAAGAATGTAAAGCCTCAACAGCCTACCCAAAATCCTTCTCCTGATGATAAAAAATGTACTCATCAGATTACAGAATACAAACAACACTTCATTACTTGGGCAACCAATCAGTGTAGGTGGACTTTTTGATTGTCAGCTAGAAAAAACGCTTAGTGAATTGTCTGGGATCAATCCTAAGAGTGAAAGGAAAACTCTGCAAAGAGAAGTTGAGCAAATACATAAAGCAAAATTGTAATTAGCTCATGAATGGGGAAAAAGGCTAAATAATTCACTACCCATTATTCCCACAGACTAGTTATGGGATCAGAAGCAGTGTTGTTAGAAGCCTGAACTTTTCCAGGTCTGATTAATATGAGCCAAGCAGCTTGTGAAATCCTGCAGTGGCTGTATGCTGCATAGCTTTTAATTTAGTAATGTATTTCAGGAAAAAAAAAAAGGTGCATTCATTTACAATCTAGAAGGATATTAGCATCGACTTCCAAATGCCCCTCTGCATCATTCCTTAGCTGGCTTTGTATCATGGTGCAGAGCACACCAGAGCAACTGGAGTGGTCATCTTGTGCAGTTGCTAATGCAGGGATGAATGCAGGAACCTTCATTATTGCAACTGGGTTCTTTGCATCTTCAGCAGCTTTTGTCTTCAGTGGGAGCAGGGGCACCTGGGTACCTACCTGAGCTTGGACCCTAGCTGAGCTGAGGAGGCTCCTCTTGTTAAGCTTCATCAGGGATAGTGTTCCCACACTCCACATTCACAACACTTCTTTTTTTCTGAGCGGCTCAGTCCTGGTCAGAGCTACTGGCTGGAATCCATCTCTCCCCTTTCCTTCCACCAGGCTACCGAGTCATGCTCTCTCCCTGGCTCCATGACTCCCCAGAAGTCTGTTCTGCGGAAACAAGAGTGCTCTAGACTTGTGATATGGGCTTGTCTCTCAGGTAAAGGAGGAGAGAACCTGGATCTCCCATAGCCTAGGTGAATGCTTTAACCCTTGTACTATTATGCAAAAGTGTGTGGCCACAAGCAACTCCACCTCCTCTGTGTTTTAGGAGGAAAGAGTACCCTTGCTCCATTTTTGAAAGCAAAGATATAGGCACCCATTTCTAAGGAGAGGGCTCCAGACCATTCATCTCAGGAGGAAGGAAATGGTCTATAGAGATGAGTATGCTGAGCTCTGAGTAGCATAACATGCTGGCTATCTCTAGGCAGCTCCCAACTCACCTTGCTTGTCTCATCTGGGTCTGCTAACTCTCTCCATGCAACGTGCCAGGAGTTTCGATTCCTAACACAAGGTTTGGCTTCTACTATGAGGTTCTGGCACCTACGAGATGGGGCTTACAGCCCTTAACTCTGCACCCAAGTCTTTTTTTGCATGTGAGCCTTCCTAGACGGTGTAATTTGGGTAGTTCTCATGACTTAAAAAGAGAATATGAATTGCAAAATCAAGGTCATGTCAAGGTTTTATGCCTTTTATTGCAGTAGTACTGAAGAGACCATGGAGGAGGAGTCAGTGTTGAATTAGGGTTCCCCCTAAACTATTGCGTGATCCTTTAGCTTGAAGATGGTGAAACAGTTCTGCACCTCATTCCCAATATATTAGCTCTGGCATTGCTGATGCTGTGATATTTCCTTTAATGTGTTGTTGTTTGGACCTCATAGTCTAAGTGGGCTTTCAAGAATCAGAGCATATCATGAATAACCACTTGGCCACCAGATAGTTCAGTCCCGGGCTTTTGGGGTAGTAACTGCAGTCATACAGCAACAAAGGCACTGAACTTGAAGAGACATATCCTTGAACTGGAGTAAATCAGTTATACCGGCTTCAATGGAATGAAACCAGATAATGATGCTCCTGCCTCATCTGGGCTAATTCAAAGGGTCAGCTAGGTAACTCTCCCTGAATGACTATTTCCTTTATTGCATTTCCCCCTGCTGAAGGGAATTTGCTAATAGAAACAGCTTAAACAAAGAACTGAAAGCTGGAGATCAAACCAAGCCACAATGTGTTGTTTTCACAGGCTCACGCCATATGCCGCCAGTAGCTGGATTGATTGATCCCTAGGGGGTTTTTCCTCACAGCAATGCAAATCAAATCATCTCACTCTGCCTGATCAATTTTTTTCCAGCCCTGGTAGCATCTGCACACACTGCTCGTTACCGGGATGTTAATGCTCAGCATCTGATCCTACTGCCCTTACATGGGCAAAACTCTTGCGGGCCTGTGTAGGAGATCAGTGTGAGGCTCTGGATGCAATTATTCATGTACCTTTACAGGAATCCCAGGATCTTTAGGGAGGCAGGGATGTGAAGTGACTGAGCTGGTCCAACTTGGACCAGTGTCCACCCCTACTAATTGCTCTTTTATTGGCCATTTCAGCAGGGTGGTCAAGAGCTGAATGGGTGAGAAAAGCTGAATTGCCTTCCTTTCAAGGGTATGGTGGAGAGGTGCATGCCATGCGAGGGGCTTGCCTGTTCCTGTCTATGGCTAAGCCAATTCTCCTCAGTTTCAATAGAGCATTAAAATAGTGACTAAAACCGTCTTTTAAAGAATTGGTTGCTGTAAGATAAAACCAGACAAATCTTTTAAAAAAAATTGTTTTAATCAAATAAACAAAAAGAAATAGTTTTGTACCCAAGGAGGATGACTACCTATGGGAATATGGTACCAAGGGAGGTGATGGATGCTCCATCTCTTGAAGTCTTTGAATCAAGTCTGGATGCCTTTCTGGACAAGACTTCAACCATGTAATTGCCACAGTACAGAAGTAAATAGATGAAATCCTATTGCTTGTGTTAAACAGAAGGTCAGACTAGACGGGGTGACCCTTCCTGGTGAATCAGTGAAAGCCAGAGTGTGTCAAGGATGGCATAATTAAAGGGAAACTTGGGTGCAACCAGCAAAGAGTTTCTCCCTTTCTTTAGCCATCTCTCTGCTCTGTCAATGTTTCATGAAAAATGGGCAGGAGCTCAGGATGCTTCTCCCTCCATACCCTTGGGTTAGCGGAGCTAAGACAGACTGCTGTTTGATAGCTAGTGGCACGTACTGGGGACACGTGCGTTATAAGCTGCTTAGGCCAGGCTGTTGCTGACGTGCTGGGGGATGAGTGACCAGTGAGGTAGGGAAGAGAAGTCTCTGGCTGCTCAAATGCGGGTACGTCTTTACTGCACACTGTAGCACAGTGTAGCAATAGCTGAACTAACTAGCTTTGGCAAGGTAAATGAGCCTGGGTGCAGCTCAAAAAGACTGCAGCAAAATTGCTTCCACATTGGTTTAGAGTTTGGCTATCTCTGCACAGCAACACATTATGTAGGGCAGACACTTGGACAACTCCAAAGATCTCATTTTCTTGGGGTGGAAATCAGATGGCACCTGAAGCTGAAGGAGTCGGGTGTTTTTTGTTACCTGGAACCATATCACACTAGAGGGTAAAAAAGCCCAACCAACTTAAGCACTTGACCTTACATTTTCAGCTCTTACACAGCCCTGGAGAGCCAATGTCATTATCCCCATTGTACATATGGCGAAACAGAGGCAAAGAGATGCAGGGTCACACAGTGAATCACCGGCACAGTCAGGAATACAATTCAGCTGGTCTTGGCTTCTGGAGCCAGTCTGACTTGTTAATGTGCAGATCCTAGAAGTAATAGACTGTTAATTACCTGGGACCTTTGGGTTTTAGAAGGGGATGTATCCCATTTGTTAGATATGACTTATTCTTAGCTTTAGTTATACTGATCATTGCTGGCAGCTGTGAAGTGCCAGGGGCTTTCCAAACATATGTCAACATTGTTTTCTGCAAACTCATGGGTATTTGAATATTCACATGTCATAATTTGACTCCCTTTGAACATGGCAGTGACTCTGTAGATTCCAGTAAACTATTCTCTCACAAGAGGACATATAAGCAAATACCTGGGACTCAGAGAAGAAGCATTATCCACACTGGTACCTGCCAAATAATGCTGTTTCTCTCAAGAGGCAGTGTATTCCAGGCACTTGCAGACATTCAGGCTGGTCGGGTGTTTCAACAACCATCCTCCTCTCATCAGAGCCCATGGCTGGTTGCTGGTTAAGTTGTTGTCGAAAATGCTTTGAATGTGAAGACACATGTGAGATGTCAAATTCTACTGCACCAAACACCTGAGAGGCTGTTGCTAATTGCCTTGTCTCCCTGTCTCTCTCTTTTCACTAGGCCTGATAGTCTACCTGGGAATGATGGTGGGGGCTGTCATGTGGGGTGGCCTGGCAGACAAACTGGGAAGAAGGAAATGCCTCATCATATCACTTGCAATCAACGCTGCCTTTGTTTTTCTCTCCTCCTTCACCCAGGGATATGGATTCTTCCTTTTCTGCCGCCTTATCTCTGGCTTCGGGTGGGTACCTCTCTCTTTAGCCCATCAGCTAATTGTTCTGGTGGAGGGACTTGTAGCAATTCACACAGAGGCCGAGGCAGTGGACGGACTGACTGCTGGTTCAATGTGGACAGGCAGAAGCTGCCAGACAGGGGAATGATACGTTTTCTTGTTTTGTGTTGCATAAAACAAATGTAGTGCTTGGAATATTGATAGCCCTGAAGGCAGAGATTTTAGCCACTGCACAAAACAGCATGGGGGGGTGACAACATTTAGTCAGCATGTCAGGCCCGTGTACCTGTCAGAAAGACTCTGAAGTCTCGGTCTTCATGCTGAAATTGTGAATAAGGACAGTGACGGATGTCACTTGCAATGTAGATGGTTGTCTACTGGGACCTGAGCTCTCCCTGTTGCTCCAGAGAGGTGCAGGACACCAATAACGTGGCAGCCGCTATGGCTCCATAAACATTTCCCCTTGGACTAAGTAGTGCAGGGGATGGATAAGGGGAATTACAGATAGAGATGAGCAGAGCAGATCTGCTGAAGCCAATAGCCACCATAAGCTGTTTCTACTGGCTGGCTCTTGGTTGCCACTGTAAAATGAGGTTGTGCTCCTATGCTCAATTCTGCAGTTTCAGACAGGACAAGTGGCTACAGCCCAAAGGCTCAGCAGGTCCTCTCTGGATAAAGCAGCACAGCATTACATTCACAATGTACATGAAACCCATTTGCTGCTCATAACAAGCTTCATGTCCCTCCTTGATATCCAAGAACAGGATGACAGAGGAAGCTAGCTAGCATCATAATCTTGCCAATGGCTCTCCATGCAGGAGAATGACCGTGGGTTCTGCTGAGTTGCCGAAGGAAAAAGTAGGCTCCTCCTTTACCCTAAGACACTTTGGCTGGTGAGAGATCTTGTTCCCTGAAGACCTGTATTCTTCCTGTGTGATTTTTTTTTCTTCTTCTCAGTATTGGGGGATCCCTCCCTATCGTGTTTGCCTATTTCTCTGAATTCCTTTCTCGCGAGAAGAGGGGAGAACACCTGAGCTGGCTCTGCATGTTCTGGATGGTTGGTGGCATTTATGCCTCGGCAATGGCTTGGAGCATCATTCCACACTACGGTAAATGCTTTGAGGTTTCTGTTCTGGAGAGCACCATATCAATACCCCTAGGTCTGCATACACAGAATATGTTCACACTCACCCAGCCACATGTTAGCAACACAGGAAATAGAGAAGAAGCGTTATATCTGGTGAAGTGTCCATCCTAAACACATTGGTCACGTCTACATGTGCACATTTCCTGCACAGTAACTGAAATTACTCCACGGTACAGGCACACGTCTACATGTGCGCACCCATACTGCACAGTAAATATGGTGATTGATGCTGACTTGAGCATAAACTTGATATCTGCACCATGCAGGTATCAAATTTATGTCCAGTTATTTACTGCATTAGTAACTGCATTATGCCCAATTAGTTACTGCACAGTAATGCACATGTAGACACCTGGAAAGTGGGGAAGGCTCTGTTGAAGCAAAGACCACAAATACACCGCACTTCTAGTACTGCAGATTGCAAGTACTGTCTTCCTCCATCAATTGCCAAGCACCCAGACCCAAATCTGTGTACCTCCAAACTTGGGGAGGGTTTGACTGAAACTCCATGACTTCTGTTCATGCTCAGCCAAACAATTGCCAATAAGTAGCAACTCTTACATAGCCCAATAGCAATAGCATATCCTATATTTGAGCAGGGGTGTAAGGTAAGTAGAGCCCACACTGCTCTTCTCCAACTTTCTCTCAGCCTGCCTATGCTTCTGTTACTTTCCTGCCACGACTTTGATGTTGCTGTATGTCGGGAAGTGGAAGGAAGCCATAGGACTGGCAGCAGCTCCACAGACCGCCTGACTGGCTCTACCAGACCCGTCACCGTACTTGGGTCCTTTTGCCCCTGCACACCCACACAGGGCACTCCCTTTCCTGGGATTGTCCCTGTGGTTTTCTGAGAGCTTGTCAGGGCTCCAGTTGTTAAAGCCTAGGCTCCTTTTTCTCTCTATCCATGCCCACCTTATAAAGACCTCAGCTTCTGGACTTTAGGCCTGGCCTCAGTGGTCATCTCACAACTTTTTAGGATTCCATCTCCATGTGCTAGGGTTCCCCATGTGGCTTGGGGTTGTATTTTAGCCCCTATGACAAAACAAACCCCCTATCCACAGCTTTCTCCACCCCTTGTAGGACCAACCAGTTCTCCAGTTCACAAGTCCAAATCAAAGCAATAATCCAAGTGGTACAAGCTGTTCCACAAAAGAAATAAGAAGTCTCTCTGCTTTATCAAAGCAGCCCACAGGCCCTACTTGCCTAAGAGGCTTCCTCTCCCAAGTCCCGATCCTACTTCTGTTCACCTGGCTAGGCCTGCTGCACCCTGCAGCCAGGTGTGGCCATTTGGTCTTTAATCCACGGCCTTTATCAGTGACAGGCTCAGCCTGTCTGCACTTCTGTTTTAATTGTTTGGCCTTGATAGTAACAGGGGTCGAAGGTGGGTTAGGTGGCCATGGAAGTCTTTTCCAATCCTATGATTCTAACACAGGGCTAAATGAGCAAGGCTATCATATACCCACTTTTCGTAGCCAGATTCCAGGTGGGTTTTTTGTGATTGTGTCTCTCAAGAACATAAATGTGCTGGGATCCTAACTGAGAGAAGAGGAGATGTGAGGTCTCTGAAATGTAGTGTTGTTAGGAAGGAAAAGCTTTGGGTCATATGATTCTCCTGGTAACTCATTACACATGATGTAGGAACACATCAGCCCATAAATATCTAATCAAAAAGATTAATGCCCTATCTAGGATCCAGTAATACCAGCTGCTTGCAAAACCCTGTTGGAGAAAAGTAGGACAGGGCAAAAGGGCCACGAAGGAAGACTAAAATATCTATCTGTTTATAGTGTCTAGCATTTAAAAATGATCACAGCTTTGGCCAGTAATAGTACATCCAGACGCTTGGAACAGACATGGCAACTACAGTGCAATGGGGCTGGGCTGAAACCCATTCACTATTTGCAAATATGATTTAAAGAAACCAAACAAGCCCTTAAAAGGTAATACTTGAACTTTGCAATTGGTGTCTCTGCACTGCGTCTGTCTGTTGTTAGTACATCTGGTTCCTGCGTTGTACAGTGGGCCTTTCTGCTATCCCCTTGTGCCATCCTGTTTTGGGACTTGATTGACTGAGGACAGTGCTGTGGCTGATGGAGGTCTGATAGCTAAAAGCCCCGTAACTTGTTTAGTTCAGTATTGTGAGAGAGAAAGAGGGTGGAAAAAGCAGTGTTTGAAATCCACATTTCTGCCCCCATGAGTTTTGTCTGGGAAGGCAAACTGAGAAAAGAGAGTTTTGATTAAAGATCCATTTTAGTTGGGTCTTTGATCAGTGCTGGCTTGTGGGGAAAAAAAAAAGAAACATCTGCTTTGGCACAGCTGCCATTTGAATCTTTAAAGTTGTACTCTCAGCCCCTTATTTGGTTACTATCTGGCCTTGTCAGAGACCAAGGGAGATCCCACAGAAACGTGTTACCTAAATGTAAGACTAAAGCCCAGAGCCTTGGAGTTTCAATTCCAACTCCTGACTGTGTGTTTCTGGAAATCATCCATCATCCCCTCCACATCTTTAAAATGGGGACAACTGCTTTCCTCCTCGATACGTTATGCATTTTGTTCTCTCCAAGGTGCCTTGAAGTACAGAGTAGGGCTAAGTACCTGAAATTATTTGTAAGGGGGAAAGAGGCAGTAGAAGTGTTATAAACAGCACTACTAGACCCTCTGTTCCCTTTGTAGGTACCTTTGTAGGTACGCTCATTTCCAGCGTGCTTTCTGAACCGAAAGATAAAGAAAGTCTTTAAAAAGACAGGAACGTGGGGATAATCCATTCCATTGTACGTAATGAGTATGAACTCATAGGCTGTTATCTATTGAATCATTTGGTGGAGGCCACAAGGGGAATCCATTACTAAGAGGAGTTCATCTTCCATCAGATGAGAAACCATCAGCCTATCATCATCATTTGCAGACCTTTAGGGTCTGGTTTGTAGCTATGAGGAAGAGAGAGAGAGAGATCGATCCATATTAATGGCCAGAATTTTCACTCTTTCCCTTTTGTTGTTCACAGGTTGGGGTTTCAGTATGGGAACCAAGTACCAATTCCACAGCTGGAGGGTTTTTGTACTGGTCTGTGTTCTGCCCTGTATCGCTTCACTGATAGCATTAAAATTCATGCCCGAAAGCCCACGTTTTTTGCTGGAGGTAAGATGACTCAACTGCAGTTGGATTTTTAACAGAGGGCACCTAGTCCCTCCTGACACATGAGGGGCCACTGTGAGTAATGTGTGCTGCCCATGCACCCACCACACACACTCACATAAATGCACACAAACACAAACTCAGAGACAGAGACGTACTTGGCTTCACAGTCTCATTTCTGGCCCTCCGTGCCATGTTGCTACTCACATTCTTCTAGCATATCACACTTGAATGCTAACATCCACAGTGAACAATAAAAAGAATGAACAGACACGGGATTTTTAAATCTGTCAAAGCCTTTGTGGATAAGGTCCAAACGTAACATGCACTTGGGGAATGTAAACAGTGGATCTGGTTGGAAGAGTGAAAGGCAAGAAACATGATTAGGATAAAATACACGGGGACTGGATTTCTGTGCATGCACAGACAAGGGTACAGCATGTAGTTGGTTTACTGCACGTGGTGGTATCCTTCATCTCGAGCTCTCAAAGAAGTTTACCTACACAGATGAACTCTTAGAACCCCACCAAGGCAGGAATAATTTATCCCTATTTTATAGACGGAGCAACTGAGGCACACCACTTTACCCCAGGGTATATGGAGACCATAACAGTTGGTAGCTAACTGGGCATATTTCTTCCCTTCATGTTCCCAGACAGGTAAACATGATGAAGCCTGGATGATTCTCAAGCAAGTTCATGACACCAACATGCGAGCCAAGGGGGAGCCAGAGAGAGTGTTCACAGTGAGTGTGGTTTCCCTGGGGAAGGGGGTGATTTATACTCCTTGTTGGTGGGGACATTGACATACAGAGCTTCTTATACTCCGTTGTTTGCCTTCAGGGATGATGGCCCCTTAATTAATTCTACCCAGGGGGATCTCCAGTGTCCCATTTATTATTTGACCTGCAGGGTGTCAGACGGGAGGAGGTGAGAACGTGATAGTGGCGCTTAGTAAGTCACATGCCAACCCCTTTCTGCAGCAGTTCTTCAGCCCCAAGAGCTGCTAGTGAGAGCTGTACATTCATAGGGACAAAACACAGTGTAGACCTCACGGGTTTTCTGGTTGCACTCACATGCCTAATTGTTCTGCCTTCAGAAAAAAACGAACAGGAGAGACTAGTTGTGGGAAATGCCGATGACTCCTTTCCCTATTCCGGCTTCTAATCAAACTGTGATTAAACTCCATGTACTTCCTAATGAGCTTCCAAAACTCCATCTGCTTCATATCCAGCTTTTAATCTCTCTGAGGGAAAGTAAGGTGAATGGTTATTATGCATTGGACCAACGCTCTGTGTGAAAAAGGTCGAAACGTGGACCCAGTCTAATTTAGCAAGCAGCCAGATGGTGTGTGGTGGGGTTAATTGTACATTACAGTAATTTGGTTGTAAGTGGTCAGTGAACTAGCCAGGAAACAGTCTGTGATTTCAGGTGATACGTATGAGAAGGCACATGCATTTCACAGGAGGATGGCGAGAAGAAAAGGAGGCACGTTTGGATGCAAAGCAAAGCTTATCGGTGCAAACAAGCCAGGCCTCACTGCTTAGACAAGTCACTGAGAAAGGGTGTCTGTAACTAATGAGCCCCTCAGTAATTAATTCACTGCACCTTCAAATGTGTTCAGGCTCCAGGTTCAGACAAGAGGCTTAATGACCCTGTGCTATTTCCCGGGATGAAAACCCTCCTGAAAAAGAAAGAAAGTAAAGCAACCTGCTCTAAAATCATTAACTAGCTTTCCTGGAACACTGGCATGGCCTGACGAGTTATCTGCAGGGGCGCAGCTGGGATATCGCATGCCTCGCATGCAGGCCTGCTTTCTCCTCTGCTGCGTGCCAGCCCCGCCTGTCCACTTTATCACGTGTAGTTAGGTATGATGCACCAGGGGTGTTCATATTATGATGTGAGACAGTCCTGCAGGGTTTAGGGCACTTAGGGGCCCCTAATAAATGTGTATTGTCTGTGCCTATCTGACACCACTCCTAGGTTGGGGCACTGTGTGCTTGTTCCAGCATCTGATGATCTGAAGTCTTCTGTTCCTAGGCTCTTAATGAGCAGTTGATTACTACTGTGCTGATCAGTGCCCATCGTTCCAGCTAGCGACATTAGATTGGCTGTATCTTGAAATGATCAAGTCTGGAGTTTGGCTAGTGAATCGAGACTTATGGACATTTCCTGGGGCAGGCAGGCAGACAGGCTCTGGGAATGCGGTGCGGTATGTTGGGATTTGTAATTTTCTGACTGGCCAGCAGGTGTCAGTCAGCCATAAAGCACTGAAGCAGCTGTTCCTGGGACATTTCCCAGGCCTGACATTTAATACAGGGCCTAGACTCCAGAATGGGGTGAATCAGTCCTATTCAGTAATTTATACCATGAACATTCACCACCTTGTCTTATTTGCAAACACATCCTGGGTTTCTTGAACATGCCCTTTATTGAGAATTATTCACCGCATACTTTCCGTGTGACGTAGTCTTAGCTGTTCACGAGCTGTTTACAGTATTCAAAATTCAGTCTGCTGTGGCTGGACAAATTGGCCATAGGACGTGCTTCATTCCTTGACTGCATGACTTTTTTGATGCAAATGTTTATGCATTTATGCATTTTGAATTCATGCTCCACCACTGTTCTGACACTGATGCTTCAAAGTTGCTGTATCGGGGAATGCTCCTGCCAGTAGCATCGGAGAAACGAGAACAAGAAGACACAGTTGAAGCAAAATTTGTTTAAAAACATGATTGACTGTTCTTAGAGCTTTTCGCAGTAATTGCCAGCTCTGATCGCTCCTCAGTTGCTTAAAGACATCAAATTCACATACTGTGGTGCTGGCTAAACATGATGGGTATCAGATTTAGATTTTAATACCAACCTAATTAATGAAGATTCAAAGTTGACGTGATACATTTGAAATGTGTCAGAAAGAGAGAGAAAGGAAGAGATAAATTTATAGCTTATGAGAAAACCATTCAATTCAGCATTTAATGGAAACCTGTTTAAACAAAACACTAGGAGGGGACATTCAGTAGCCAACATTTAGAGAAAGTATTGTGCAGAAGGTAAGATGACAAGTCCATTCAGGGTCGGTGGTTTAACCGTTGGCTGGTTTCTTTCTTTTTATTCCAAGGTTGCCCACATCAAAACTCCAAAGCAAATAGACGAGTTTATTGAAATCCAGAGCTCCACAGGGACCTGGTACCAGCGCTGGCTGGTCAGATTCACAACCACATTCAAACAGGTATGGAGCAGAAAGACCATCCTGCGAGAGCTTTTGCCCATTGGGCTTCGAGGCTTTGGTGCATTAGGTGTGTTGAGATCCTAATTCACATTCAAACCATCGCTTGTGTTCACTATGTAGGAGAAATGGGTCTGGGCTCAGGTAATATTTTCTATGTGGATACACATACATGTCCACTCTGATTCGTTTTTATCACAAGCCACCAGTCAGTTCCTGAAGGGACTGGCTACATAAAGCAAGCCAGTTAAGCTATGCTAAAGGCAGAGTGCTTGCATCAGATGACCCAAGCATTGGATTTCCCTTCTACTTGCGTGGAGATGTCCTACTGACAAAGCCTAATACAGAATCCATATTCTGTCGAAAATGCTAACCACACAGGATAAATTATAATGCTGGATGCTTGCTCTTCTGCCAGCTGAGATCAAGTCTTCAGCCTTACAATATAAACTCCTCACTGCATATGGATTTGCTATTATACTGCCCATACCATGACTGCCCAAGAACTTCATAGCCATTCCTTTTAGACTTTCCTGCTTCAGAGGTACAAACCCTTGCCACATGAAGTAAATGAGAATCGCTCTCAATGGTTGAAAGACCAGGCTCTGACACACAGAGCAGAGCTGCTCCAAATCCTTTCAGTGCATTATAGTGCTGTGCACACACACACAAACTCATTGTAGACTACACTATCCTGGAGTGCAAGCCTGGATCAATACTGTGCCCTCAATGTATGCGATCTATTCTTTTAAGCATAGCCCTAAAGAACACCGGAATACAATAGCCCAGCCTACCATCCCCAAATAAACCCTCTTTCCTGTAACATTAAGTTCACAGCTTGATCAGAAAATAATCTTTTATGATCTCTGCTAAGATTTCCCTGACTCACTCTTTCTTGTGCATTTGTAGGTCTGGGATAATGTGTTATGTTGCTTGACAGCCCAATACAGGATGAACACCCTGATTCTGGCTGTGGTTTGGTTTACAATGGCCTTGAGGTAAGTTACTTCTCTAACTTTATCAGGGGCTTGGAGCCCTCTGAAGGCTTCTTGCTAAAGTCAAGGTCCATCTACAACAAACCATCATCTTAGATTAGGACAGAATTACCTGACCAAGTGAATAAATTGTTATAAAAATTCAGTTTTGCATATCCATCTCTATTTGAAAAGACAGACCTTGTAAAAATAGGCCTTGCTCTGCTCAGCATCTATGATTAGACTACTCCTAAATTTTTGTACGGCAATGCATGTTGAATAAGGCAATACTTGAGGACCTCCTCACATGCACATGGATTTGCACTGCATGGCTCAATAATGCTATATAGAGCCTTTCAGCTCCGGGTCTTTGGTCTGAATCCTTCTCCTATCAGCAATGTCTAAAAGTAATTGCTAATGGCAGTTTTATTGGCATATGGAAACTGGGTGAGGTCAGTCTTAGTGTATGTGAAGGTCAATTAATGCCCACAATGGAGACATTTTCTGGTGACAGGGTTAGAAAAGGGTTTATATGGGGAACAAAACATGGGATGTTTTGTCCTTTTCTTTTTGGAGCATGCCCATGAATGGAGTGTGGGTTTTATGGTATGATTCAAATATGAGGGGGAAATATAAATGAGTTCCTTAAACTCTATGCTGTGCTGGTTAATTGAGATTTGTTACATGACACACATGGTATCATTTCTGTTCCTGTGTGTCATTTTTAGGTGTCTGATATAAATGCTTATGGAAAGTGACTTTAACATTCCCTTTTAATGAGCGTTGTGGTAGGGGGAGGGAGGGGATGAGAGGGCTGTGTTCGGCTTAACCCATTACTTTTCACCAGGATCTCTGTTAATGCAACTTGACTGCTTGTTTATAGAAAGTGAACCAAAAGAGGTATGGTTATGAGTTGTTAAGCCAATCTATACAGGATGTTTACAATTATTTAGCTATGTCCAGTAGGCATCACTAGTGCCCTTTCTACTGGCAGCCTCAGCAAATAATTTGAGGACAAAATAAGTTGTGAAGATTCAAAACCTGGTAGTTCCCTAAATCCTTCCAAGGTGGGGTCTGAAACACTTGCTTTGACTCTACTCAGGCCATTGCTCTTCTATGGACACTTAGAAGACTTTGCTCTCCAGATTTTTCCCCAGCTCTCAGCTCAGAATGGTGACTAAAAACCAAAATATGAAGCTTTCAAGCTGTGAACCATATGGTATGGAAGACATTGTGAAAATATCAGAGTATTTTTAGGACCCACGTCCCATATCCCAACATGTCCCTTTGCTTGTTGTGCTGCAGCTACTATGGCCTTATTGTCTGGTTCCCTGACATGATTCGATATTTCCAAGATGAGACGTACAAATCCAAAGTGGCTCACTTCACTAACAACAAGATATTAAATGCCACCTTCAACTTCACACTGCAAAACCAGATCTATAGAAATATGGAATATATTAATGACAAGTAAGTAACTGTGACCTAGTTTTTTTTGCATCTGGAAGCATGAGACTGAGAGGAAGGATGGTCCATAGCTAGCTATTGGTGCTGACATGTCACTTAAGCTCTCTATGCCTTGTTTTGTGCTCTCCAGCATGGGGGTAATAGTGCTACATTGCCTTACAGAGATGCTTTGAGTGTAAATACATCAAAACAGTGTTAAAGGGTAAAATACTTCAGAGGGAGGTAGATCCTACAGTTTTGCTTAGTTAATATGGGATTGGAGTGCTTAATTTAGGCTGCAGATTGCCCTGGTGTAGTTGTACAGGAAGAAGAATGTGCAGGGATCTTCTCCCTACTTGTGCAGCCCATCGCCAGTATGTATGTATAACCAGGGTGTAGATATAGGGGGTCAGGAGGGCAGTTACTTTGGGTCACAGGCTAAGGGATGGCTGAACATTGGCCCCACAGGACACCCAAACACCCTCCTATGGTAGCTCACATGGTGTGGCAGGGTACACCCCTACAAGAGACCCTACAGGGTGTCACCTCAAGATTTCACCCAACCTCTAGAAAAATTTATCTGTGGCCATGAGGCGCAGGGAGGGGTGTAGAAGAGGTAGGTCTACAGCGCTGCCCCGTTGATATGCCAGCAGGCTCAGGACACCAAGTGCATCAGTACTGATGGCCCGAATCCCCATGCATGGGAATTATTGGCTGTTGGTCCTCATGTTTGCAACCGTGACATTTGCTTCCCTTAAATATTTGTGCCAGTAAAATGTGTCCGTGTGGCCCTCCGAGAAAGGCAAACAGCAAACCCCAGCAGTGCCACAAGACCCAGCCAATGTAAGGTCACAACCTTAACAGTTGAAAGAGAAAGAGGATTTTTGTTGTCTTCACCTGGTGGTGACTCCCCCTGCCTCCACAGAAGGACAAACTAATGGAGGCATCAAAACAGGTCTTGGGCAGGCCTCTGGCATGCATGATTTGCAAATCCCTGGGGTGCCACAGGGAGCTCTCTATAGGCTACATGCTCTCATTACCCAGGCTTCCCTACTTTCCTCCCATCCACCTTTACTAACAGGTCCAAAGCAAACTTGAGGGATCTCTTTCCTAGCTCATTTTCCCAGCAAACTTCTTCTGACCCCAAGAGTTCATTCATCTGGAACCAGTCTACCAGGAGTTGAGAGCAAGCCCATCTCTGCTGGGTTTCTCTGAATCCAGAGGTAGCTTTCTTCTATTTCCTTAGGACACACTGACATCTAGTGGTACTCAGCAAGGGACACTTTTTAAATATAGTTCCCTGAAAGCAAACATTTCTCTGGTGCATTAAAGCCATTATTTACCATGGGCTCTAGGTTGGTGAGGTAGCAGGCACCTTAGAGGTCCTGATTATGATATAGAAGTACCATGATACATTGGAAAAAGATACAAAATCAACTGGAGGAAGCTTAACAAGTGCCAGTGCAAAGCCCAGCACTTAGGATGGAACAACTGAATGTACAAATATAAACTGGAGAAAAACTGAGTAGGCTGCAAGTCTACAGAAAAGGTCCTCAGGTTGTAGTGGAGCACAAGATGAAGATGAGTCAACAGTATAATATTGTTGCAAAAAAGGGAATAGCATCCTGGAGTCTGTTAATACGAGTATTGTGTGCAAGTCACAAGGAGTGATGATTCTTCCACTTGCTTCAGCTCTGGTAAGGTGACAGCTGGAGTACTGTGTCCAGTTGGAGGTACCATATTTCAAAAAAGACCTAAATAAATTGGAAGATGTCCCATGGAAGGCAACACAATTGTTGGAAATCTAAAACCATGCCAGATGAGGAAAGGTTGGAAAAACTAGGTATATTTAGATGGAGGAAGAGAAGATTGCTGGAGGATTTGAAACCAGTCTTCAAATCCAAAAAGGAGTGTTATCAAGAGGATGGTGATCAACTGTCCTCGATATTCACAGGAAACAGGGCAAGAAGAAATGAGCTGAAATTGCAACTAGGGAAATTTTGGTTGATTACTAGGAAGAACTTCCTATCAATGAGTGTGGTTAAGTACTAGAACAGGCTATTGATAGGGGTGGTGGACTCTCTGGCACTGAAAAATTTTAAATGCAGTTTAGATAAACACTTGTCTGAGTTAATTTAGACAGGGATAAGTCTCTTCCTTGAGTGTGGCAGCAAATTGTATGACCTCTTGAAGTCCCTTCCAGACCTATTTTTTCTATGATTCTATAGGTCTGAATCATCATAGTCTACATGAGCTCAGGTGTTAACTTCATGGATGTGTAATTCTCTCCTATATCCAATCTGTCCATGATTTCTCCCTGGTTTCACTGGGTGTATGAAGGGCACTCAGCAGCTTACAGATCCTAAACTCCCTTTGGCATAAGAGGGACTCTCACATGTGTTGCCCAATACCTTCTTGGTTCTTCCCCAATGCAGTGACTCACTCAGAACCTGTTCAACCTGCATTTCATCATGGTCTGCATCACCTCTCAATATGGTTTATAGCTCTGTTTTCCCTCCAGCCCTTGGCAGTGAGTTAGAACCCCATTGAATACCATGCAACTGCTTCATAACTCTTTTGAAGATGAATGTAAAGAAAGCAAAGTGTAGGAGGAGAGCTCTTTAAAAGGCTTTGAGAGTAAATACATCACAAGCTATTACCAAGCGAATGCAGATCAGTCTAAGTTGTACTGTAACCCATGAGACCTTTGTGGAACAAAAGGCTTGATTAGCCTTTACGTAATTTTTCTGTGAAATAATATCGCCTGTCTGAGGCTTCTGTTGAGAGGCCTGTATCATTAATTTAATGAAATATAAACATCAAACTAGGTTCTGTTGCAAATGCTCAATTAAATTAAGATTCTGGATCTCTGTTAGAAGCCTTTTATTTGATGCTAACCCTGATCTCATTAGCTTGGGCAATAATACTTGTATGCACACTGTTCTTTGCATTTTCAGCCAGTCATCTTCACGATGTCCCTCTGAAATATGTAGTTGAATCAGTATTGTGTCACCTTTCTGTCAAGCAGATCACAGAAGTCAGGCTTCATATCAGAGGAGAAACTGGTGAAATTCTTAGTATTATTGGCTATATTTACCCAATACGTAGCAGTCCTCAAAGAGAGGTGGACACAAATAGCATTTAGATAAACCTTCTTGTATACATTGTGGCCCAACAGGCAATGGTGTTCAGCAAGCAGTTTTACTTCAAGAAGCAGTTTTGGCTAGAGATATGAACTGCAAATCTGTATGCTGCTTGCAACAGCTTCCCCAAAAGGAAAATTCACCACATCTTTAATTATATTGCTGCATTTCTTCAAGGATGGTGCACTGTTCACACTAAGAAATTGTCAGTGTGTAACAGGACCATCCATCATGAGTACAACCATAAATATGTTTTCAGTGTACAGACAGGGACATTAAGGTAGGGAGGTCTAACCCAATGCCATGAACTTCTGGAAATTTAGCTAGAAATTAGGTGTACCCATCTTCAAAGCCTTATGCTTATAGATGAAAGGGCTTCCAGTGAAGGATATTTCTTTACTATTGGTGAAGGGACAGAAGGACAATGGAGGCTGTAGACTCAGCCCAGGGATAGAGTCATGCATTTCTGTAAAGTGATGCCTTCTTCAGATTATCCAGCACCAGTTCTAACAGAAGTCACTTTGAATTGGTCTTGGCTGGTGAGACATAAGTAGTGTGAGGAATGAGACAGTGAAGATGCCTAGATTTTTGTCTACAGTTCCCCTTCCTGCTAAAAATCCAACCTTTCCCTTTAAAACTCAAAACATAGAGACAAGGATTGAACCAGGCTTTGGAGGTAAGAGATCCTCCTGAACCAAACAGCATCTTCCCTTCTGAACAACTTTAGACTTGCCAATTAGCACTCTGTCTACCTAACCTATATACATGGATCAAGCTTATTGGAATGGCCACTCTGGCTAGGGACAGACATTACACATAAACTGGTTTAAGTGATCAGAAACTGGTTTAAAACTGTAAGAGAACAGGTGTTCAGTGCACATAAACCAGTTTGAGAATGGCTGGAACCAGTTTGAGATAAACCCGGTTGAATGTAGTATTAGATGTAACTGTTTTAGCTCAAACCACACGGGACAAAGACAGAATCAATAGATAGCTGGTAATGTCCCTTTGTTACTTTCTTAATGGGGTGATAAATATTGAGTTAGAGGTGAAAAACATCCCCGGCTGGGCTGTTTGGGGGGGTGGGGAACCCTTCTTAATCAGACTGGCCTGGCCAGGCCCTCCTCAGCTCAGCTCTGTACAAGGGAAGGGAGGGCTGCTCTAGCGCTCCCTGGCTTCTAGCTTGGGCCACTGCAGGTTTGTGCCTGCATTTCTGGGATGTCTGTCTGGTTAAAAAACTGATTTAGCCTAGGCAGGTTAGATTAACAATCAAAGATTGAATCAATTCCAGGCTCACTCTTTTTGAACGTCTGTCCCTAGCTTCTATGCTTTACACTTAAATCACTAGTGCTGGGAATAAGGTTTCCTTTTCCACCCTGCAGGTTCATCAAGATAAAATTAAAACATGTGCTATTTGAGGACGTCCTGTTTGATAATTGCTTTTTTATTGATGTGACTTCCACTGAGACCTACTTCAAAAACTGCACTTTTGAATACACTATCTTCAATAACACTGGTAAAGGGGTTCCTGGCTTGGCTTAATTCAGTGACTCCCAAACTTTTTGAACTAGCAGGCCACTGTCAACCTTCAAAATTTCTCACCAACCACAATGCATGCTTACCATGAAATTCTTAATTGAAAAGGAGCAGGTGTTTAATACAATGGGTGGACCCCTTCTCAAGGCCTTGTGGAGCATAGTTTGGGAGGCACTGTTGTATTTGCATGCTGGGGTATGTGTGTGTGCATGTGTGTTGGGGGGAAATGAGTGTGTGTACTGAGGTAGTGAGTGTGATGAGGGGAGGAGGGTGTGAGGGTGACAGCTATTTCACTATGGTGGACTTCTGTGTACTGCTTTTGCATCAACGTGCAACATGAACTTGGAGTTTTTCATCTCCCGAGATCCAAATTTAACTTTTTCTTCATAGACGAGTCTAATCACAAAGCTGGCACTGAAAGGAGAAATTCCCCAAAAGCTGAGGCCAATCCAGTCTATGATTTCAGTTTAATCTGATCTTTTGTCCCATATTTCTTCTGTTGCACTTTGCAAGAGGCTAAGAATAGATCAGAGAGATGCATCTCCAGGACTCCCCCATCATATAACTTCTGGTTCGTTGGTCACTGCAGGAGAAACATGGGAAACCAAACTCAAACCTGGCTGGATAAAGTCATGAAGGAACTGGATTGTAATGGGCTTTCAATGCATTTTTGTAGCAATTTTTGTAGCCCACATCCAGCTTCTGATTTGGGATCTCAAGACATTTCACTAATGTAATTTATTCATTAATTACTTTTAAAAGAGCTTTTCATTTTCCCTTGAACTGAGTTTTATTTTTCCTTGAACTGAAAATGACTAACTGGACTATGAAAATCATAGCCTATAGCCCCAGCTCCTGGGCTACTGCTCACCAGTAGTTGATATGGCAGACTCAAGGTGCATGCATTAGAACATGTACAAAGAAGCAGGGTCCCGTTTCCCTCTCTGTTGAAGGCAGGTGTTATTCTGTAGGCACTCCTCAAGGTCTGGGAGGCAAGGAAATGATATCTTTTAAAAGCCCAAGGGTCTCATAAGGAGGTAATTTGGATACGCATGCTTGATCCCATCTCCCTACACACCAGCTAATGCAACAAGTGACAGACAAACTTATGCCTGTTCTACATGTGCAGTATAATAGGCCTGTGCGAAGCAGCTAGCATTTGCTTCGGATTTGGCTGATTCAGGGGACAGTGATTCGATTCAGTGATTTGAATCTCTGTCCCGCTTTGATTCAGCTGAATCTGATCCAGAGATTTGGCAGCAGCCGAATCTCTGAAGCAGCCAGGGCAGGCCCATCCCCAACCCCTCTCCCACACGGCAATGGCTGTCTCAGCTTTCGGCACTTGTTAAAAAAAAAAAAAAAAAAAGCCCCGGGTCACTGGGTGCTGTCAGGCAGGGGGTGATCCCTTCTTCCTCCCACTGCCACCACTGCTTGGGGGGTTCTGCACGAGCACCCTGCCCACCCCTCGCTTCCCCAGCTCACCCACAGGTGCCCTGCCCGGGCCAGCTCTGGCTCTTTAAGAAAACAAAAATGATAAAATCCCGGGACTCACTGCTCCTGCTGCCGGGGGGGCGGGGGGGGGGGGTCCCTGCTGCCCCCTGCTGCCCTGCACTGTGGAGGGTCTGCACAAGCCCCTGAAGCCCCGAGGCGGCTGCAGGAGCCATGAGTCCCAGGGCTTTTCTCCGTTTATTTTTTCTTAAAGGGCCGAAGCTGGGCCAGGTGGGGCAACTGTAGGGGGGATAGGGGATTGGGGGGGCTGGGGGGCTCGTGGAAGAGCCCCCCTATGCAGCATGCAGGAATGGGGGGCAGTGGGGATTGCCACCCCCTCCCCCGCCCGGCAGCACTTGGTGAGCACCGGGGCATTTCTTTAAAGTACTGAGCTGGGGGGGGACAGCAATGGGGGGCTGGGGAGTGGGCGGGATTTGGGGGGGCTGAGGAAGCAGGTGGGTCGGGGGGCTGGCAGGGGACCCCATGGTTTCCTCCCCCCACCCCGCCTCTCCCGCCCCTAGTACTCACCAGTTCGACGTGGCTGCAGCCCGGATCATCAAAGCTCCCTGAATCTTTTCTGAAGATTTGGAGAGCTTTACATCGATTCGGACCTTTAAATTGGTCCCCGTATTCAATTCAGATTTCAAGATTCAGCCACCAAATCGGGTCGCATCTCCTCTGAATCGAATCACCATCCGAAGCTTCACAGAGCCCTACAGTATATCATACGTAACAGGAATCTCCCTCCACACTGATGTCCCTCAATCTAAACCAAGGCTTTACAACATACCTGTGATGCCAGTTTTGTTGCTACCGGACTGGGGAAGGCTGGCTCAGCAGGATCTCATTTTTGCCTCTTTTTCCTCTAAGATCTCTACAAACACAAATTCATTGACTGCAAGTTCCTGAACTGCAGCGAGCTGGAGGAGGAGGAGGGCTGTCACCTGGACTTTGAGGAGGACAACGATTTCCTGATCTATCTTGTCAGCTTCCTGGGCAGTCTGTCTGTGTTGCCGGGCAACATTGTCTCAGCGCTGCTCATGGACAAGATAGGAAGGATAAGGATGATTGGTGAGTGGAGATGTTGGGCACAAGGCACATCAACGGATGGGGGTGTGGATGACCATGGACGAAATAACGGGATGCAAAGCTCTCTGCATCTGCATCTAGATGAGAAACTGGATCTGTCTAGGACAGGAAGGAGGTACACTAATGTCGGGCAAAGCAGAAAGGTAAAGGATCCTGCAGGCAGGGCGCTGGATGAGGAGGCAGGACGCTGGCTTCCTGTTTCTGTGCAAGTGGCCTGCTGTTACCCTTTTGTTGTGATTAAGCAGTGGTGAAACACTTTGTCTGGCATTTAGAAAAACTCCAGCTCAGCGTGTTTGGCTCTAGTGAACGTTAACGAAAGTGCAACTGCTCGTATCGGTGGCTCTGAACTGCAAGTAACAGAGCCTGAATGTTTTCGTTCTCTCCCTCAATCTTCCGCACAAAATAACAGTAGCCGTGTAACTGTGCCGTGCAGTCTAAGAGTATCCCACTCATTACAGAATACCTTAATTGCGTCATATAATCAGCTGTAAATTAGCCCAGCTGAGGCTAGAGATGTGTCATGCAATTGGAATACAATACTAACCCCAATTTCCATATTACCAGCCAGTATGCAGATTCAAAATCCTTGAAAGTCATGATTCCCTGTTACTGATATTCTTGTTGACTTGGCTGTGCTCTTCCTGGCTCCGTTTGGAAGACGCTTGTGGGATTCCCTCATCTTTGGGAAGGAACTCCATTCTTCAAAGCAGGGGTGCTTAACCCCCAGCCCGTGAGCTAGATCCATCCCACAAAGCCATGTCATCTGGCTCACAGGGATCCCCACTGGCCTGAAAAATGGGTGGTAGGGAAGTAGTGGCAGCATTAATTGCTGCCAAATTTCTGGAGCTATGGGGATCCCTGTAGTCAGGATTGTGTGGTCCTGAGAGCTAGATCAGGGATGTGGACCCAGTGTGTGACCCAGTCCAGACACACAGGGCTGAGCAGATAGGGCATAGGACCCAATCTAGCAGCATGGGGCTTCATCTAGCCTGCAGGGCCAAACGATTGAGCTCCACTGGTTTAAAGGTTTTTCTTAGTCGTGATGAGTTTTCGTGATCAGAGATTCCAAGAGACTGATACCATCACGTTTCTCTGACTTCCCTTACAGGTGGCTCAATGCTGATATCTGCCGTGTGCTGCTTCTTCCTGTTTTTTGGCAATAGCGATTCTGCAATGATCGGCTGGCAGTGCCTATTCTGTGGGGCGAGTATTGCAGCCTGGAATGCGCTGGACGTCATCACAGTTGAGCTGTATCCCACTGACAAAAGGTGACTATGCTCAGGATAGCCTCCTCTTGGATTTTAATTTTTGGACTCTAGCAACCGCCTTTCCTACTTCCTAAGGAGAAAATAAACAGTATTAACTGGAAGAGTTATCTTTTCATTTTTTAGCAAAATTCACGAGTCCAATGACTGAATTTGATGAGCACAGACATAGCTGAGGACTATGCCACATGCAGTAGAGCTTGTGCATGTGAATTTGTGCAGATGTGTGCAAAATACATACACCAAAACTTGCACATGGAGCATCTATCATTTGCATGCATACACTTACAGACATGGTAGAGAAGCCTTTGAAATGCACCCCCCAGTCTGGTGTCACAGTGTATCACTCAAGGCTTTAACCTCTGGTGCTGGTAGATAGCCACAGAAAGTTCTGTGTTTGGGAGGCAAAGCATTATGTGCAATAAGGTTTCAGGATTGAGTGGAAGAGTTTGCCTGTCAGTATAGTTAGAGATCTCTTCTGCCCTTTTCAGTCTATTGATAAGAGCTGTGAAGGACTGTGCTGTGAAGGCAATGTGTTCACCTGCTGGGTGAATCAGGGTGTGTGGGAACACTCTGCATGTGTCTCTCCAGCAACCACGCACGAAAGCCAGCACTTGAGGCAGTGTTGACATGTTCTCAGCAAGCTGAGTGCTGAGCTCTATTTGTGCTCAGCAAAGGTTGCCATGATGCTGAGTCCCAGAGATGGGGTGCAGACATGAATAAAAGTCACCGGTATCACCTGATCCCTCCCCATCACCCAAAACACTTAGGGCTGTTCATTCTTTCCAGCTCTGCTTACCTGCTAGAAGCATGGACTGCATTTCAAATGACTATTGGCCCATATAACCAATATGACTGCACTAGCTGATAGCTTAACTCCTCCAGCTGGCATTTGTGGCAATGGGAAATTCTTTCTTGCCTCTGTATGTGTAAATAGCATGTAAGTTGAAGTTGGAGTTTTCATTAAACTGTATTATCTTTGGCTGAGATATGTAGTTAGCTGTGTTAGTCTGAAGTCAAGCAACTTGCCTTCTGCTTATCTTTAGTTTCCATTGCTCAAGCAAATAAGTTTAAAAGCGACACCTTGAACACATGGTAAATGAGGAGTACCAGTAAATCAACCCATCCTTAGATTAGGAGATAGCAATATTCAATCCTTCCTGAATCAATCTAGCCTCTTTTTAGTGGTGAAGTGCTGCCCAACTCCTAACCATCACTTTCTGCTTTTCCCTTCCCTGCAGAGCAACAGCGTTTGGCATCCTCAATGGTCTCTGCAAGTTTGGTGCCATCCTGGGGAACTCAATCTTTGCTTCCTTCGTCGGGATAACCAAAGTGGTTCCCATTCTTCTGGCCTCCTCTGCTCTGGTGGGAGGGGGCCTGTTAGCCCTGCGGTTACCAGAGACTCGAGAACAGGTCCTGATGTGATCAACCGGGCCACAGGGGGAATAAAGAAGACAAAGAGCCACAACAAAAAGAGCCATGTCTAAAAAAAAAATCAAAATGTCCACTTATACTTTTCTGCTGATACCTCAGATATAGGAGGTGGGGTGAAGGAAGACAGTTTAACCCCTAGATTAGGACCTCTTCCCAACCATTGCTGGCCCTTTGCAGCCAAGGCAAAACACATAGAGCTTTGCTCATTGCTGTAGATCTTGTCCATACTGGAGAGAGATGAGGAATTGTCCAGCCCCGCTTCCTTATGGATGAGTGTAACTGACTCAAGCCATTAGCAGTGACTTTGCGTGTCTGTGCACACACACGTGTGCATCCCAGGGGGAGAACAGACTCAACACCCCCTATGCCTTTGATGAGCTGCAAGACCTGCATGTCTAAGCTGCTCCTGGCAATTAGCACCAATGTGCTCACTCATGAAAGGCATCGCATCAGGATGGCAGTTTGCAAACTGACTGCAGGTCTGTCACATCCAGCACTGGGGCTAGGGATTATGGATGTCTTGATTTTTGGATCCCAACTTGTGGCACCTTAAAGGGGCCTGATTTTCACATGGCAAGTGCTCAGAGCTTTCCAAAAAGGCTAGTGCCATGATATCGTCTCCAGTTAAGAATCTGAACTCACAAGCTACCTTCTTAGCTTAGGCCATTTTTTAATTTAAAACATCTGCTGTTTTGTTTTCTAAGCTCTGTATCACTTGCATCTGAAAATAAAACCTGGAATCAGTGCTGATGATCCTAGATGTCTAGAGCAGTCCCAGCTGGGACACGCGTCATGATTTATATCCGGCCAACAAACCTTGCAGTATGTTGATTTGGGGATATTTCTATAATATTTCCTATTTAGCTTTCTTTCTGAAGAGAATTTTGGCATGATGTTGGGGATTCCACAAACCAAATGTGTATATATAACACAGTGTAAATAGGGAACATTTTTTTTTGTTTAATGTTTAGAATATGGTAACTGCAAGAACTTACCAGCATTTTAGCCATATTAGTTAAGGAAAATGATGTCTGAGTTTCCTGTATGTTTGGGTCTTATAAGTAGAGTTACTTATAGCCATTTAATCTGTTATCCAGAGAATGCACTCAGCAACTTTCATTGTACAGTACATTTATTCTCTGTTAAGTGGGAAAGTTAAGTTTGATATCCTGTAATGATTGTTCTGAAAATACACATGCCCTTCATACTGTGACTTAGAAGTTGCCATACTACTAGTTACACAGTTATTTATCCTTGGTGGCATATTTGCATATATTTTGGGAAAGCAAGAATGAAATGCAGAAAAATAAATAAAGCATCCCTGCTCACGGCAGTATAGATCATGCTAACTGGGCCCTTTAGCAGGCACCGAGACTGACTGGGCCCTACTGGGAACTGTTGTGTTACAGGGGGAATTTGAATCACTAAGGCATTTTGTGACATGAAAAGATGAGTTGTACTTTTACAGAGGCAGCTTGGACAGCTTTATCACCATGCAAGGTAAAATGAAGATTCTTCTTTGGGCTTTCATAAAGCACCAGTTCACATTGAAGTCCAAGCTGATAGTTGATGAGACTATCAGAGATTTCCCCTTACCTGCTGGAAGGGGAAGTGCAGCAGTTAAACACACAGTTATTGCTCAGTCACCATAACATAACGTATCTTCCTGAATAAAAGCTAGAAATAATGCGCTTGAATGGGGGGACCCAGCCCCCAGGAGCTCCCCCACTGTTTGGGTTCTAGAATTTATGGCTCACTTGCTCCTTCCTTTTCCTTTTCCCCAACAGAGCCACCGTGTTTTACTGCTTTGACTACTTCCACCATGACCTCCAAGAACTGACTGGACCTTTCCCTTGACTCCCTTATTTTTAAAAAAAGGAACAGGGCTTGCCCAGCACCCTCACACGGGAAGTTCAAGTTTAAGCCCCATATCTGCTTTCAGGTTCACAGAGGGAATCATTCTGTAATGCATCTTGTGCTATCCCGTGAGAAGTCTGGGATTCATTCTTTGCATCATTGTGTGCAGGGTATGTGTAGATCATGGGGAGCAAATGTTTCTATGACTTCTTGCTAATGGCACTAAGCCCCCCAGTGAACGCCATTGGTTTGGGATCATTGCAAGCAGGATATACAATCATGGCCCTGCCAGGTTACAATTAGCTATAACCCCCACGCCCCCTTTTTTTCTGGTGAAAACTACTGCTATAATTCTGGGTTTCCTACATCTCATCTTCAGCTCAGGACCTATAGGTTTCATTTTCTTCAAACATACACATACTGCGTCTGGAAAGGGGAGACTTGTACTTTTATGTCCTTTTGAATTTGGAAGTAGCAGATAGGTTCTGCCTTAACCCCTTCTCTGCTGCTGTTTCCCAAAATGTGTTTCTCTTTAAAAATATCCAAGCCTTTCCCACTGTTAGAGGTATGTTTCTACTTCGTTACTGAAAAGATGATCGTGGTCATCTTTGTGATGACAGTGCTCTCTAGGGTACTCACTCTGTTTATCCCATTGTAATCGAGGAAGATATTCATTTCATTTGCTAGACTGCTGCACAACTCTGTGATGCCACAGCTCCTTCCTATTTATTTTCTTAGCAATTTTCAGTGAAAAAGAAGTATAGCATTTTGACATTCAGAAGCAACACGCTGACTTGTGTTTCCTGTTGACCTGGTAAAATGACTTTAGCTGTGTTAGTCATGTTGAAAACCCCATGAATTAATGTTTGGAGGAGGAGGAGGAAACATGCTCAGGAATTAGAAACAGGCAGATGGTCACTCAGCCTTGGAAGCCTTTCATGGGATACATTTCTCGCAGAGTCCAGGTGGCAGAGGCAGAGTCGGGAAGTTAGGCGAGCTAGAACACTAAGCAAGCGGCTGTGGGTATCAATCTTACAGAGGCCAGGAGATCACTGACATATTGAAATTAGGCCTTTTATATCTCTAATACAGGTGATTCTTACATCTTCAGACAGCTCTTATCTCTGAACTTCACACTAGGGGTTCAAGATCTAACACGGAAGCCTAAACATATATTGAATTTAATATTTGATGGCCTAGGAACAGCTGATACAGAACTGGGGATATAACAAAGGCTGGAGAAACAAAGTTCAGCTTGTTTATATTACAGAGATCAGTCAACCCAGCCATAGTATTCCTGTTCTGTCCATCTGCTGTCCATACTCTACCCTGCTCAGCCCAATACCTGCACTACTGCTCTGTCCATTTAACTAGACCCCAGGCTAAACCAAAATACTGGCTGCAAGGGTCCCCCGAAATGTTGTATCATCATCCATGATTCAGTAAAATGCTTTGATGTTTCCGAGCAGCACTACATGAACTCATCACAATATTGTTATTTAGACATAGGTCATTGGAGCAAAATTTGGATCCAAATCCAAACTTCTTTCAAGTTTGGGAGAATCGGGTCAGGGGATCGGTTTCAGCTCCCAGAAGAGAGAAAGACATATCTAGGTCTGAATGTCCTTTCTGGTGCCACCTGAGGCCTCTATTAATGGAACTTGGTGCTAGAGAGAGACAAACTCCATTGACCTTCCCACACAAGTCCCTTCTTGCCTTTGTAGATCGTGGCCAAAGATTACCTGGGGCGTTTCAGAAGGATTTATATTTGTGCAAGATAACCTCTGTTGCCATCAAATCTCACTCACCCTCCCGTCAGTAACGGCCGCTTTTGGAAGGAAACAAACCAAGAAAGTGGGAAGGAAAGGAAACAAATCCAAACAAACGTAACTTGCTTCTTTGCTGTATGTTACTCTAGCACTGTCTAAACGCGTGCACATTGTGTGTTTCACTGTAAATAATATCCAGCGTGGCGCATTTAATGGAATGTTTCATTTAGATGTTCTCCCAGCTAACTCTACCTGTGAAATGGCCAGTCTCTTTCCTTTGCTGTCTGTTCTTTCTTTTCCCCCTCTCTCAAACTCTTTTGATTTGATCCGTGTCGGACTGTCACTGGAAAATGGAGCTGTTCCAATGCATTTTGTTTTTGTTCTGTCTGTTACATTAAAAGCTGGAAGAAAAAAACCCAACGGGACTCTCCATGCTTTGGTGTCCATCTTCAGGTCCTTTTACAGGACCCGTGGCTATGACCCTTCATCCTCAGTAACAGGGATTGCCTCCTAAAGGTTGCAGCCACAGTTCTCCTTACCTCTCCAGCTGAGCCTGGATTGATTACATCTTATTTCCATCACCATTTTATCGGGCCTGGTATTTCCTAATGTATTATATGGGAAGCCCTGGAATCTTAAAGGCAACCTGATGAAGCAGGCGCACAATTTTGATGCAAAAGCATCACATCCAGAGATAGCTAAATTGTTTCTCAGTGCAAAAATGTACCCCCAAAATGAACACTTTTCTGTATGAACACATACCACCAATTTAAAATCAAGCCAACACATATACACCTATTTCTGTATCTATATATAGGGATCCATCCATTTCTCCATTGGTAATTGTGTGTGGAACGCTAATAGCCAACTTTTCTTGTAAGTCAAATTTTTAGATATTTAGGTGCCATTTAGTTGACTGTGAAAATGGCTGTCAGTACAAAATTGGAGGCTAAATTGACAGAAAGGTGGGCAGATAGACATGTGGGTAACATGCATGTGTATATACATTTGTACTGATATATTACTCCCACAGCAAATTGTTATTTTTATTATTATTCACATAGCCTCATGCTTGTTTGCAGTACCTTCCCCAAGTAGCTTGTAATCTACTACAGAGAAAAGGTGCTACATGGTTAACAATATTTGCACAGGGAAACATGGAGATGTCAGCCACCTATGATGGATGGTTTAAGCATGGATTTGAGTTTTGTCTATCGTGCAGAGCAAAGCCATGGGCCTGAGCCAGGCATTAGCTATGATTCCAGGCTTCATTGAAGGTCAGAGGAGTTTGGATCTCAGGCTTGATTTGAAGCTTATATGTGATTCCTTTGTAACGCATTTAGGGTTGATGAAAGGTCTCTTGGGCATTCAGGTCCTCTCTTTGCCTACTGATCAAGTATAACAACCAGAAGCTAAGCAGAAATGTTCAAGTCAGACACAAGGAAACACAGCACATTGGAAAGAAACTAAATGAACCATGAAGGCTTCTCAGGCATATTGGTGAAGAGAAGACTAGATCAGAGTTCCTCAGCTGAGATGCACCTGGGCATTTTCTGGGCTCTTGTTCAACCAGATAAACTAAAGTTTCTCTCCGAGTGAGCTGGTAGAGCTGAATTAGGTTGCTCTCAGCTGACACCTGCCTTCTGTATATATTACAATAACCAGGTCTGACTGCAGGTTGCAGAGCTGTTTAGAGTTAACATTTTATAAGCCCCTTCTGTGCATTGCATATTTACACAGGAAGAAGAGTATTAGCAACCACCAGCAAAAACTGTTTGCCCAGCAGAGACAGGTATTTAAATAAGGGTCAAAGAGATTTGCACTAGAAACCTCGGGCATGGGTTGAAGTGGTCTATGCTGCAGTCTATTTGACTTTTCATATGAGGAAGAAATCTTAGTAGGCAAATCCAGTAGCTGAATTTACAAACTGGGAATGAGATCGGCTCTGCACATAGAAACCGGACTTGTTTTAAGGTGAAATCTGATAATTTTATGAAGAGGATTAGGCTGTCTTAGGTAGCAAGGGATTGCTCTCTCCTATGCTCCTATTTTCCTATATTATTATTAATCTGGTTCTGATCTTCAACTTCTCAGTTAGTGGTTACATAGCAGCTATTACTGTAAAACTTCTGGAGATTTTCATTAGGAGAAGAATCAGGATTTCTTACATGTTCTAAAATCAGAGCATCATCCAAAACAGCTGTCACAGAAGCTTAGCTGGAGAGGAAAGGAAAATTAAAAGTTCTTCTCAGCAACCATGAAAACCACAGATAGGGTCTAACCTTTGTCTCTGAACTGGAAAACGGATTAAAATGGAAAACTAGATCAGCTGGACCTTTGTTTTATTAGAGGCCTCAGAAATCAATACCCTCTGTACCTGGGACTCTCAAAAGTGAGATTAAACTCAAATGGCCAAGTCTGGAATCTTATGCCAGAGCAATAAATGTGCTGGAGTATCTGGTTGGCTCAGGGGATGGGTAAAGGGAGATGGAGCCCTTTATCCCAAACCTGGGAGCAATTTAGATGCTTGCCACCCATGGACTGAGATTAGGTTTTATTTCTCAGTCTGGTTCCCTAGTGAGCAGGTGTCCATCACACAAAACAGAATTGATCCAAGTGTTTGCACCAGGTCTAGTTTTTAAGCACTTTCACTTTGTCATTTGGACTGACTGAAGAACTTAACAGCGCCCTGTCCTCATCGTGATGGAACTATGCAGCATTGTTAAAGTACAGCATAAACATTAAGCAATGAACCCTCCTTACTCCTATTGCACAAGCTGTACATCAGCCAAAAAACAAATTCTCCCGCAGCACCTCATTTAATAGGTAAAGATCTTATATATTCACACACACACACACACACACACACACACACACACACACACACACACACACACACACACACACTCTGTTGCCAATTGCCCCAGTTCTTTCCACTTTTTGTCTGGGAAGTCAGTCGCAATGGTACCATTAGATGGCAGCAATTACATACAGAACTAAGATTTCTGCTGGCCTACAAATGATTCTCAGGGGGAATTTTATTTGGACTGTTATGTACTACAGGTTCATAACAAGTCCTGTGCATTGCAGGTTTGGTACAGCACACAGTAAATGGGCCAAACCTGCCGACTTGCTCAAAGCAAGAGACTCTTTTGTGTAATCCTTGCCATCCGTTGGAGTGAAACCTTGTGAGCAAATGTGTTTGGCTCTATTTTCAGTGCTCGTAAGTCCTTCAGCGTTGACTTCGTAGCAGACAGCGCTACTTGTGCCATGCTCCGTTTGCTGAGGCACCAGATAGGCTTAATTTTTGTGACCAGATTGCTGTACTTCAGCTTCTCTCCAGTGGTGTTCTGCACATTGTCATTTTAAGGGACAACAACATCAACAAATCATGCTGTTCTGGCCTTCTGATGCACAGCCATGACGACTGGTCATTTTCGTGGCATAATCTGGTCTCTGACTGCGGTCGTCTTCCCAGAAATGGTTTCTTCATTTTCTTCATCTGGTGGCAGCCTCTCTTTGTACCACAAGGTGACAATATTCACCAGTTTTGTGCTATGAGCCAATGGCTGATGAAATCCCATGTCCACCGTTTTGTGCAGTTTGATGTGCTTTAACTAAAACCTGCCACACACACACACAACATGCTAGATCATTTCACTGGTGAAGACACATAGCCTGCACATAGTGGACGCATCTCCTTTCAGGATAAATTTCTTAGACTGCTTCACTGGAGAGTCTGGGTAAAGCATACAAAGCCTTCCATCCCACTGAAGAGCTCTCCACATCTCAACCAAGCGGTGAAGTGCTGACCACTACCTTCGTTCATGGAAAGTAAGGCCACATACTGCTTTCTGCTACTGCTTTTCCATCCATTCCTGATCAGCGCTTTTGTTTCACTGCTGACATTTCTCAGTGCTAGAGGTGTGAAAGCCTGATTAGCCTTGACAGCTTCTGGCCAATGGTTTCTCTTTGCCTAAAAAGTATTTTCTCTGGCTATTGCAAAGCTTTATGATAGTCAATAGGCCTCTTCTACCCACCTCAACGGAGCTGTTTTGATGGTGCATGCAACAAGCCATAGAGAACTTCCTCACCTTCCTGGCCAGGGCTACCAGATTTGCCTTGGACCTTTCCTATTGTATATTCCAAAGGTATGAAACAACAATGGATAGGACAGAGTTGTTTACTTCCCCAATTTTGAACATCTGGTCCATGTCCGATTTTTTTATTTTGTTTGCATCCATAACCTCAGGCTGGTTTGCTTAACCACACTTCTGCATTGGACATGTAATACTTGTCCAGCCAAGGCTCATGGAGGGGGAGCTGCTGAAGGAGTTCACAATGACCATCATACTTTGGAAGTGATTTGCAACGGAGGTATACAGTTTGAGGTTTTCCATACAAAATAGACACCATAGTTTAGGCTGTTGCATGACTATAACCAGACGCCCACAGGATGTAGTTCAGTAAATTGTGCACTAGGCAGAAACAGAGCAGGCTTTAACTATCTTCTTGAAAAATCCCCCTGAGTATTAGGATCGACTTTGGCTCAGATTTTTGGCTTTTGATGGTAATGGTAATTGTTGTTGCTGTCCTGACAGAAGCCAGCAGCCCCAGGACTCCATTTTCCAGGTAGTTGTACAGATACAGAACAAAAGCTTTCTTTTTAAAAGTGGAGGAGCAACAAATAACATTGGGGGACAATCCTTGTCCCAAAGACCACCACTGTTGGCCCCCTGAAGAAGTCATAGTGAGTTAAGTCATAGTGAGTTTTGCCATACTTGGCGCCTCTCTGGCAAAGCATATTCTCTGTAAGTCATTCAGCTTCTTTTCTCTCCCAATTCCTTTCTTCCCTTGTCAAGAAGAGTTACAAGTTCCCTGGACAAAACATGTGTGCATGTCCACATATGTGTACACCCATGTGTGTTGAGAGGAGAGAACTGTGGAAGGAGGACAGTGGTGCTTGTAGTCGATATCAAGGAGTGTAGCAGCAGCTAAAAACAGGAGGTCACATCATACCTTGTGGCATCCCAGCAGAATGGGACCGGGCCATGGCTGCCCCACCTAATGGCCCTTCCCTGGCACAGACCCTCTGGCTTCCAGTGCCCAGCTGGGCTGAGGGGCAGAGCTGTGCGATGGTGAAGGGAAATGAGATTCAATCTGAAGCCTGCAGCAATGCATTTAAGTGGGTTTGTGAGAAGAACACCATCCTGTTCTGACCAAGTTGCTGATGGGGGGGTCTCGGTGCTTTCCTGCTTCCCAGGTCATACTTAGGGAAACTGGGATGCAGAGAAAATTGGGCCTCAGACTGCAGAACAGTCTGTGACAAAGGCAAAAACAGACATAGGCAAACTCTGAGCCATGTCTGCCCCATGTCTGTCACAGAGCTGGCAGAGACCCCAGGAATCATGACTCTCAGCTTTCCTTGCTCTTGTCCATCATAGCCCACTCCCATCCAAGGGGTGGGATAGGATCCAGGCATCCTGCCTCCCAGCTGCCCTTGCATTAACCTACTAACCTCACTGCCCTCCTGACTCCAGTGCTCCAGCTCATAAAAGAGTCACTTCCAACTCTCCCATCATGCTGTACAGGCCAGGCTGCCATAGGCACTGCGTGGCTCCCAGGGGCTGGGGGGACACAGCTAACACAAGAGAATTAATGCCTGGAACTCGCCTCTCAGGGGAGATCCTGTAGCACGGGGTGGCGGGGGAACCATGCTCAGGCATTCATATGGCTGTTGTCAGACTTGCTGCGGGATCGAGGGTGTGATGGGGGGTCAGAGAGGAGACAAGCAGTGTAGGGAGGAGCCCCCATCACACCCACGGGAGCCATGGCGTGCCTATGCATGAGCAGGGAGGCTGCTCCGATGTGCTGTAATTCTAGCACGTCCGAGCAGCCTTGATTAACTGAGCTTCCTACAACATGGCAATTACCTCGTTCCAGCAGCCTCCCGCATCTCATGTATCAGTGCCCCCATGCTTCGAACTGGTGGCAGGGGCGCTTTATCTAAACGTTGTTCAATGAGCTTTTGAAAGTAGCCCTCCCCTGTTTTAAAGCACAGGCACCCTGATACATGAGATGCTCTGGGCCTTTTAATTAGAGCGGATCTTGGAGTTGCTCTAATTAAAGCACCCCGCCACCCCACTGCTAGAGCACATGTATAAAAGCCCAGGGTGACTAGAAGCTGGAAAGTTCCCATTGAACTGGTAGGCTCATAGACTCCTTAGGTATATATAGCACATGCCTTGAGATTCACCCACATCTCAAGGGATAAATGAAAATAGATTAGCTAGATGCCCCGTTTCTCTCTCACCAATTCTCCATTGGAAGAATTTCTGGGAAACTCACAAAGGGACTATACATTGCACCACGTGGCCTTCTCTAAGGCATTTTGTGTCGGTCTCCTGGCCTTTTCCTAAGGACATTTTATGCACTTGATGGTTGAGTTCTCCTTCAGTGCGCTCAATCTCTTCTTCTCAGTGGAGGCCTCAACATTGGTTCAGTAACTACTGGAGATCGCTATTCCACCTATAAGTACAACACACGGATCTTGGAAGCAACAGTCCAGCCTCCACACCAAATACCATTTGCAGAAACTGTCAAGACATCATCATGTGCAGCACAGTGAGACATGGCCATCAAATACCTGTTCACAGCTCTGTTGGCTCAGCAAGGGCTGTGTTAGCCTGAATAAAACTTCCCTTGGTCAACTCAACAGAAACATTGAGAAGGTGCCAGGCATTGCTGTTCTCACTATGACTGAACTTTAAAGAGAAGGGAACGTGTTATGTTCAGAAATAATTTGACATCCCACTCATACTTGTAGCAAGTGCTGGACCTCCAGGGTAGCCATGATGCTGCCTGGAGGCCACGCAGCTCCTGCTTCATCCTGACTCTGAGTACCCTCCTCTTGTTCCTGTCCCCACACTTTGGTGTAATTATTTAACTTGGAAAAGGGAGGCTGCCCAGGGGTCCCAGAGTGAGTCCTCATCCGCTAACAAGTTGTGCTCTAACACTCCAAGTGCTTTAAGGGCAAATTTCATGCCCTTGGACCTCCCCTGTAGCCACACCTATGTTGTGCAGATGTTGTTATCCTATCACTCTCCCTTTCTGGGGCTTTGGCTTTCCCAGTTTCCCCCCTTTCCTTCTGTTGGGCCTTTTAGCCCAGCCCACTGTGCTGGACCTAGATTCTGGGGTCCGGCCCTTGTTCCACCTGTTTGGCTCAGGGCCCTTGGCCTGGTATCTCCCTCCTGCTCGGACACCGGGCCCTCTGGCCCTGCCTCTGCCCCACTTAGGGGCTATAGGGATCTTCTCCAGCCCTGATAGCCCCAACCCAGTCTACAGGTATAAAACCCAAAACACACACACTGGTTATAAGTGCCCCAGCTGTATAGTCAAACCTCACCCCCTACTCTGGGTCATAAGCCTTTGCAAGCCTTCAGCGCCCGATTTACATTCCCAGGGCAGCTCAGGAGTCAGCCTGGCACTTCCCAGCAGCCTTTCTGGCCAGGAGCTCTTTTCTCTGCAGCCTTCAGGGCTAGATTGCCTGTCCTGGCTCAGACCCTGGGCTTATATGCTCCCTAAGCCCTGCCTCCTTCTGACTAGATGACTTCCCGTTCTGACACTAGACCCCAGCTCCCTGGAACCTGGACTACACCCATACTTCAGGCAACTAACCCATGCTAGACCAACTATATCTTGGTGTATAACAACACGCATCAGCCAGTGGCTTAAGTTACGTGATTGTAACCTCTAAAGGTTTAAATCCCGCTCAAATTCAATAAGAAGTTAATGTAAGCAAGAATTGTATTCAAACACATCTGAATGATTTCTGAATTGAACATTTTTCAGTAACGATTATTGACTTTGAATTGAGGCTACCTTCCATACTGCTTTGCCTCAGTGCTCTGGTCCCAAACTCGAAGGGTTCAGGTTATTGAGTGTCCTACAATAAAGGGAAACTGATGAGATACAAAATCAACCAGTCTGATTTAACTGACAAATTCCTTCTAACACGCAAGTAGTAAATAACCAGAAAATATGCCAAATACCACATTTGGTTTAGATTAGTCTTTTTAGTTCAATAATTTAGGACCACAAGAGACGGTTGTTTTTTGTTTGTTTTCTGAGCAGCCCTCTCTTTCTGTCTATTTATAATCCACTTGTCATCTGCACTATCTAAGTGCTGATGCTTACAGATGAGTTTTATGCTGACAATCTGTCCTAGAAAATCTAAAGACTTGATTTTTCCTGAAAAGGTTTTTATTTTACAATAAACAACAAGTGAGGAAGTACATAAGTTAACACCCAGTAGCTAGGCAGAATTGATTATAAAGAGAATTGGTCACACTCCCCTATAGTGTAAGGCTGGTAAAATGAAGGGAGCTGCTCCAGCAGTGAAATTAGCCCAATATTTTTCAGGAGGTGTCAGTGGCTCTTTGTGACAGACTGCCTGAGGCAGGACAGCAATCGGAGCAGGCTCCATGGGGCTGGGTGAATTTAGACGGCGCTGATAATGCGTCTCCAGAGGGAGCTCTTTCTTAGCTTTGAAACCTTCAGCTTCACATTGGGAAGAGGATATTGCACTCGCCTTTCAAAACACATCTTCATACGATGCATAGCAGTGCTTTCATCCCTTTATGTTCAAAGTTCACAACAAGCAGCATAGAAACACTTTGAAAACTTCCCAGTAGCACCCAGTCTCACTGCTCCAATTAGTAACAAACTATTCCACAGGAAACAATTGAGTACTGACATGACGGCTTGTCATTTCTCTGTGCCGGCAGCTTGCTTCCACTTATCTAATGGTCCATTAACTAAGCTGAGGTTTTTTCCTTCTCTTAAGGGTTTACTAGTATCTAAAAGGTTTAATCCCTTGCACAAAGCCAACCCGAGACTGGGCTTGCATAGAAGAGTCAAACAGAGCTCTGCTCCATTTCAGGGCATTCCCACCTGCAACAGTCTGAGTTCCCACCACAACGTTCTTCAACCTGCGAGTCTAACCTCCATTCAAGAATGTCTCGTTCTCCGTGGCACAATAGCTTCTCTGCTGAAACAACAAACGAGTGCAACTGTTCTGGGGATTTGAGTGCAGTTGTTCTGCTGGAACCATTTCATGCTTATCCGTCCTCTCATCAAAAATGCCCAACCAACCCAGAGAGAAGAATAGTTTTCAGTCACAACTCATTTGAGAAACACCTGAGCAAAAGGCCAACAGGAGAAAGTCTTCCTATTGCATTGCTAATCCACCAAACCATGCAGTCTCCTTACCACTAACACAACAAGTTGTATCAAAGAAGGTTTCCAGAACCATAGAACTGAGAGACAGAAAGGATCTAATTAGGTCACCTACTCTATCCCATCTGCCAATGCAGGATTGGTCCCCATTGTCTATGTAATGTTTGCTCAAGACAAACAAATGTCAAGTCAGAAAACAGATTGCTGCCTGACGACAAACAAAAGCTCCTTTGTCCCTCATGCAGCAGTGAAATGGATCGAAAAGAGTTCATGCTAAACTTAAATTTATTCCTGAATCATCACCAAGTTCACTGCAACCTTCAGTTAACTACCGTGGTAGGAGATTTTTGTTCAAGATGAGCTTTATAGGGGGGCATTCATAGAGGAGAGGGGATTCAAAGAGAATGAGCTGTTTCTGAAACTGCTGTGGTCATTCACTCTAAGAAATCATAAGAGATGTCTGTACTTAAATCAGAGTTCTTAATGTTACAGCTCCTCATTATCCATTTACTTTGATCTCCAAATGCAATCATGATGCACATTGTTTGGACACAACCATCCTCAGTTAAATGGCAAAAGGTAGATGACATATGTAACAGCTGAAAATTGTGTCTAAGGTGCTTGCTGAACACTGTAAATATTAGACCAGGTGTTTATTATATATTTTTTTCACGTATTATAAGCTGTTTGCTGCCTCTAAGACCCCAATAAAAGTTAAAGAGTAATAAGGCCTTGTATATTGTGAGGCCTAGTAAATTTAGCAAAGCCTTGTAGAAGTAGTAAGTTAAGCCTTGTGGCATAGTTAAAAATTAACCTTATCAGAAGAATGCAAAGGCTTGTATTGCTATTGGTCTGTCTTAAGGAAAGTTTGCAGTGGGGGAATCTGTATGGCTGTAAATTATCAGCATAGCTCAGAAGTTATAAATTAGCTAGCATATCGGTAAATCATTTAGAAAGGAGATGCAGCTCTGTGAAAGAAGCTAATGATTTGGAGTTAGCTGCTGATCTGGTTTCGGTGGGCCCATGGTTCTTGAGGAACCCGAGGACTGAATACCAGGGTCCTTCCCGGTACCCCTTGGACAGCACTGATCGGGGACACCTGACTTCACTGAGCTTTGCAGAAGAGAAACTTGTCGTGCATCAGAGGGGACTGCCGATAAGTTGCTGACATGAATTATTATTGTCTATCATTGTAGCCTTATTATTTATGCATAGTTGTGTATTTGTTAAGTCCATCAACCTTTCTTACCTTTCTACCTCTGACCACACCCTCAATCTGGAACCCTCCGCTGGCAGCTGGGACAGACATAAACATCAGAATGACACATGTTGATCCACCTCCTCTGAGACTCTTGACAACCATGAAAGAAACTTCTGCAGCAGAGAAGCAGGGAAGCAATGGTCAGAGAAGGAAATAGGCAGTTTCTGAAACTTCTCTGGTTGTTCACTACAGAAATGTATCCAAGATGCTTGTGGTTAAACTGGATAGACTCCCAACAGTCAGATGAGGAAACCAAGTCCTAGAGATGCCAAGTGCCTTGCCCAAAGTTGTACTCCAAGTTAGTGGAAGAGAACCTGTCTTTCCTGGCAAGTGATCTTTTTGCTTTAGCCTTTCTTGGAAGGACTCCTCACACAAAAGTTGTTTCTCATCAGTATTTCAAGGAGAGCTTGCATGTGAAATTAGATGCCTTGAGTCTGGCACCAACTGCTTCCCATCTCAGAGACAAAAGTCAAAGAGTGGATAGAGCATGGGCACATTAACTGTCCTCCCTCCACTGGGGTCCTGTCCACCAAAACCGTTTTTAGACCCATTGGCTGGGTATATAGAAAGCTTGCCTGTGTCCCTTTGGGACTTTACCAGTTAAACAGAGTACTTTGTTTCTTCCAGGGTTGTCAGTCTGGCAGATTTACCCAGTACAAAGTTCAGATTCAAATACACTAAACCTCTCAGAAAGAACCACAAAGATCTCAAGAACAGCAACAGGCAGAAGAAGTTGCACAAGGCAGCAGATCCAGAACAAGGTAAAACCTAAACAAAATCACTCTTCCCAATTATTGCATGTGTGGACACCTTTTTTCTGACATAAGGGCACCTTGTCTAAGCTTTACCAGCCTGGCTTTTAAAAAGGTGAGTACGTAAAGGGACTCTCTTTCTAGCTTTATTTTCCTTGCTTTGCCTGTTCATGCCCTTCTCCCAGGCTGTCAGCTGTACTACTTGCCTTATGATGGCAAACATGGGAGCCAAAAACAACGCTTTGAATTCTGCTACACTCCCTGTTTGAAAATGATGTAGACTGGAGACATTGTGATGGGATTCCCCAAACAGGTTCTGGCTTCTTCATATTGCTGTGATAATTGCAAGGCTACAGGCTAAACATCACAAAGTCAAAATTAATGTGTGGGATGGATTCTAAAGCAAGTGACACTCATGTTTCTACAACAATCTTCACTTGACAGACCTTAGGACCATCCTGTGAAAGAGAAAGGCGGGCATATACCTCTCAGACAAGACTCTTTTGATACAATTTACAATAGCAAAATCAGGAAGGAGCAGCCCTTCACAAAGCATTCTCTCTCTCTCTTTCTCTGTTTTATCCTCTCATCTTTGGGGAGGACTTCCCTAAGGGCCCTCCCTTTTCTGATATAACTGAGCTCTGGGCACTTGTTGAAAATCCAGTATTGATTTTTTTTTAAAGCAAGATTATGTAAATCCAGTGTGCTTTGTTAGTGTAGACCCAGAAATTCCCTTGTCAACAACATAATCATTAAGTTCGAAGTTTTTAATATAAGCAAGACACTGCCAGGGAATGAATAAATAATGAGCAAATCACACTGTGACAGCAAGGAATCTCATTAGCAAGGTGAGGGACCAGAGCAAGGTGCAGCATTTTTTGCACAGCAAAGGATTGCAAGAGGAAGGTTCTGTTTTTCAAAGTTTCCAATGGGTACCTCATAGCTGACTCAGTCTGGATCCTAATGGCCTCTAGGCCTAGATATCTGTAGCCCCCAGGCTTTGCAAAGGAGCAAGAGGGCACCAGATCCCATTAGCTGAGAATTTTCCCAGGTAAGGGACATTGGGGCAGAGCAAATGCCTGCAGCTCAGCTGCTCTGGAAGGTATGAGGCAGCCAGGCTAGGATACATGGTGGCAATGTTCGACATGAGCACAGCCCCAAAAAGACAAGTCTCAGCTTTCTTTAATCAAAAGAGGCTGCTTTCCTTCGTGAGGCAAGCCTTCTGTCCCTTGAAGTATTCTTGAGACCTTGGTGGGCTTATCTTTGGTGGATGTGCTCCATCAAGGGTGCCTGACAAACTATCATGAGGGCCACAAAGACTCCAAGACAGCATGGCGCGAGTGCAGAAGACAGTGCAGCTGAATAGGGCACACCCTTGCAAGACGAATGCTTTAACTTCCCCCTTGGTGTAATGGGTAACATTAGGGCTCCCTTCCTCTGTGAAGAGTCTGCACAAAGGACAATCTAAATCAGTCTAATGGCCCAGACTATTCTTCCCCACAGCCCTTGACCTGGCGAAGAGGAATTATGGTGATTTATTGGAGTGATCATTCCTGAGCTGCTTTTCTTCCCCAATACTGACAGATTGCTTCCTTTTTTCCCCCTTTCTTGGTCTGGCATATGTATCTATTGCTCCATATCCTTGGATCAGGTTAAGGAGCTTAGCTGAGTGACCTACTATTTTATGCATTTGTATGATGCTTATCACAATGGGGGCCTCTGCAGAAGGCACACGCCTACAGCACAGGATGAACTCGAAAGTCTAACTGTCCTTTAAACCCAAAGCTTGATTCCAGAGCAAGGTTATCAAGCAGTAAATAAAGTTCCTAGATCTCAAGACAACAGGAAACAAAATTACCATGTCACACAAATACTGATCACTAGCCTAGGCACTTGTACTATTAGCTAAGAATAATTATTACCCTCAAGGAAGGTACAGACCTTCAAGGGAGATAGCAGCAAGCGGCCGGTGCATTATGGGCCCTTTACACTTCCAATTTAAATTAAAGTTTGCTGTGATTTAAGATGCTATCTGGCCAGAACGGTGTCATTATAGTATATTAAAGGCAGCCCCAGTCATTAAACTAAATACCAGCAGCCTAACACTTTGTGATTCCATTTTCTCCTTGTCATGCTGGGTAATTGATATTTGCGCCAGAGGAAACAAAGAAAAAGATACGAAGGTGTGGATCGCTTTGCAGTTACCATGTCGTAAACCTTCTGAGAAGGTTTGGGGATGGGATACCGGTGGAGGACTATGGCTATCATCACGAGACAGGGAATGGCTCACCTCTAGCTCACCTATTGAAACCCAGCCCAGACCCAAAGCACATGGTGGCCTTTGTGAAATAATCTTTGTCTTGTACCTGCTAGCACCAATGTCACATTTGAGCCATCATTTCTGTAATGAGCTGAGCCTTTCAGCAGTTCTTTGGAATCGTGACTGCAAACTTGTAGGCTATGTTGTGAGCATTGAAAAAAACCTCTTCTCCCGCACCATCCAGTCTAAGGCACATTGTCAAGGAATGGGAGGAGGAAGCTTGATCACCTATTTTGTGGCTAAAGGACTTCAGTGTCCCCCACTTTGCCAGTCCATTTTCAGCACTAGAATTAAAGGAAACTATAGGATCTGTTCCTGACGTCTCCCCATGATGGGTTAATGGGATGTCTCTGGACCGTCTTGCTAAATCGCTCCCACGCAAACTTCCTAGGAGCCCCTGAGTGATTTCTCTGCCTCAGTTCTCTCTGGGTGTTGCGAAAGTCAATCAAAATGGTTCATGGCTCATTAACAACACTTCTTGTAGAACAGGCTTCTTGATTCTCGAATGCACCAGATTACATCGAGTGTCAGACAATTGTAAAACACTTCCCTGAAGAAGACACCCTCTGGCAACTCCTCAAATGGACCTATCTGGAATTACACAAGTTACACAACTGTACTCAATACACTCAATTTATTTTTGAAGGGCTAAGTAAAAACATGTCCGCGTCATTTAATAGATTTCTGCATGCCCTGCTCCTCTCTGCAAATGCTCTCACACACATTCATAGGATGGAGACATTTTCAAAAGTAAAACCTTGTTCAGCTGTAGCAGCAGCTTGATCCTGGACTTCCTCCCTCTCTATCAGTGGCCATGTACCCTGTGGCTATAGGAAGGTGTTAGAGAAGAGGTTCAAGGAAAGCAGTGGGTAGGAATGGAAAGAGGAGTGATCTAGGGATCAGGAAGGGATGACTAGAGTAGGTAGGATGCAGAAGCAAAAGGTGGTGGCTCCAAGTTGTAGTTGGGAGCTGGTCTATAACTAAAGAAGAAAATCTTGGCATTGACGTCTATGGCAAAACTCCCAAGACAGCTACAGGCTTCTGAATTATGGAGCTCAGCTTTGTTTCTCTCTGCAGTGGTCAGCTGGCCTTACACAGATTATTGCATCAGGAGGATGCGGCATTCTCCAGGATCTTGGCTGCCAGCCAAAATGACTGACCCTTGCTGTTCCTCAACTTATGCCTTTGTCCCTGGGCAAGGGCAGATCCTCACGGAGGATCACCATCTAGGATCACCGCCTTTCTACACTAGAGGTCATCGGTAACAAGGGTCATCCCTCTGCTGCAGAGCAAACATCCACCCAGTGACTGTCCTTTGCGTAACACTCAGACAATCTAGGCAAACTTCCCTTTAGCCACAGTTCACAGCACCAACTTCAGACGCATCTGAAATGCTGAGGGCTTTAATCATCCTCACTGCTTCTTCCAGCCTGGTCCTTTCAGGTTTTTCTTTCAAGCTTGTGCAATGCAGAGTTTAATGGGGCTGATTGGCTGGTTAGAGGCAAATGTCCCGCAGAAGTAATTTTAGTTCTAAGGCCTTTGACAACCAGGTCTTCAGTATTCAAATTGCTGAACAGAAGAAGCCTGAATCCATTTGTCGAATGTGTCTCCCTCTTGGGTGTCACATAACTGTTATCCATTCTGCCTCCAAAGTGACTCAGATCAGCCTGGTGACATTTGTCACAAATGAGGGCAGTTATTAATGGGCTACATATTTATAAGGCTCCTTTACAGTGGCTCTTCTCCCTGAGCTGCTTTCCCTGTCAGTTTTCAGGCCACTTCATTCAGGGATGAGGTGTCAGGAATATGCAGATGATGTGAATCTCCTTAGAGGAAGTGGGAAAATTTTACTCAGTTGGTCTTCTCCAGAGCTTGTAGCCCAAAGCAGCTGAAAAACTGGAGAAGCTGCAGGAGCTGAATCATGCAGCGCACACACAGTTCTAGCAAGAATACCAACAAGTGCTCATGGGCTAATGAGTTATTATTAAAGCAAGACATGGCACGGCTAATATCCTAGGCATCGCTTCCCTTTCAGTGCTTGCTACAGGAAAAGTTACTAAGGCTGATCTCGCTGGCATCCATGCCTCCCTTCATCAGTCAATCCCTCGTCCATCTGTTCACCATGGTCTCCTCTGGTCTGTCCATGCTCTGTTTAGATGCTATGAATGGAAATAAGACTTAAATCAGTTCCACTCCCAGGGCAGTGGAGCGGTCTGCCTGAAAAACCAAAAAGGATTTTTTTTGTAGCTGTCTCCAAGGAGGATATCGGTAGTTCTTTTTTATGGAGGGAGACTTGGTGCAAGCAAACAAGTCCCATACTATGCATCGGATATGACAAGAATCAGAAAGAGCCTGGTTGACAGCACTAAGGCTGTCCAAAGAGGTGAGTCCTCCACTGAAAATGCTTCATCCACCCTCGCTCTGGGAGCTCTATCATCGGGACTTTCAGTGGTGTCTGGCTGACTGTAGTTGTCCAGCAGGGGAGAGGCAGTCTCTGAACGGTGACTGTGGAAAATGCTTTGATATTGTCAGGATAAAGAGGTGGTGAGGGCCTACCTGGTGAACCTGATAGGTGGCACTTGCAACCAACCCTGGCTAAAGTACATTGCATTTGTCCAGCCAGGAAGAGACAAAAACATGGAGTCAAGTCTGGATTCCCCATCCCAGCATGACCTTGCAGGCTGAACTCTTCCTTTAAGACTATCAGAATATATAAATTGCATGCCCTGAAACTTCTATGACTCACATGTCTATAACCCCTTGGATCAAAAATAAATTTTGCAGGGGTCTCCTGTCTTCAAGCATCAGTTTTCTCAAAATTCATTACAGACTCACCCATTAAAACCTGCTAGAATATAAGGCAAGAGTTGGGACACTTCAGAGTCAATGCTCACTTCCCATCATCATCATCAAGCACTGCCATAAGATAAAACTGCAATAGAAGACCTGTAAATATAAATCAGTGCATAACAGTAATAAGGCCCTGAAAGTTGGGCATTTGCTAGAGATTTCTGTCTTTCAGATTTTTGGATGAGTTGTAAAAACCAGGGTCCTGACACCTGCTGGTTACTTCAGCAAGGGAACAAAAGGCCTGCATGTACATGAAATATACCATGTGGGGTGCTGCGTGTACACATGCACACACACGCACGCACGCACGCGCGCACACACACACACACACACACACACACAGAGAACACTTGTAAAAAAATATTCAGGGCCCATAAGCACAACCAGATTTTCTGGAATACAGTATTCCACATAGAGACTTCTGAAAATCCACCAAGAAGTAGCATAGTAGGAACTGCTGGGTTTCTTGTACAGACAGTCCTCGACTTACAACTTTTTGAGTTACAACATTTTGCACTTACAATGTTTATAAATTGACACCTTGTTTCAACTTTCTGACCTCAGTTTCAACTTTACAATGCTTGATCTGACGCAACGCCAAGCCAGCAAACAAGTTTGCTGCACTGCCCATCTCCCTGGAGAACATCTGTCCAAACTTCCTTGGACGCTTTCTTTAAGAAAGCTGATGAGACTCCAGAAAAACCTGCAGCCAGGACTCCTGAGAAGACTGCAGCCAAGAGCTCTTCAAAATGTCCAGCAAAGTCACCTCAAAGAAGTCCTTTCAAGTCAAATATAATTGCTATTTACAATATAAATACATTGACGTAGCTATATTACTCATCTATAATTGATTGAGTACAAAGTTTTGGGTTATTTATGGTGAAAATAGTGTATCAGGTCTTGGTTCAGGAACCAACCCCCCATTTATAACATTGTTTCCTACTGGAAAAAATCAGTTCCAAGTTACAACATTTCCACTTAAGACACGGTTTTCTGGAACCAATTGTGTCATAGGTCCAAGGACTGCCTGTACTCTGGCTGTTATTTAGACATCTAAATGGATGTTGAGCTCTTCTGAACATCGAATCCCTCCTGGGCATGTCACACACTGAAAAATCTGGCTGTGGGCTGTTTTTTAAAGGTGGCTTCATACTGAACAATATTTACTTAGGCATATAGACCTCATTCTGGCCATCTATTGTCACACATATAGTGCGCAAACAGATTCTGGTAACCTAAAGGGGAAAGATGCTATAGGAAGGCACCATATTATTATTAACGATGATAAGAGCCAGCTGGAGTGTATAAGCCAAGAGCCAGTTTCAGGCCCTCAGGCCTGCAATTTTATTATTAATGCATGAGTCTCGATCATTACCATGTAAACTAGTACACCTAAGTGCGATGCTACGTGTAAGAAACCATGCTAAGTATCATGAACACGTAGGTGCCATTAGTGTTCCATTATGTACTCCAAGTACAGTTAAGTGCAGACAAGGCCTAAAACTGTGGTCTGTAGTTTGTCCTAAGTGCATAAGGCAGGTGCTCTTGGTTTATTATGCCTGTTCTAATTTTTTGGATTAAACTAAATGATCTCATTAAAACCTCATGGAGGGCATTTATTTATCCTTCTGAAATATGTTGGGGCCATTCAGAGGCTCGTAATTTGTGTCTGAAGCCAGCCAGTCTTTGTAAACCCTCCTAATGGGCCACAATTGTATGTGCAATGGGTCAATTAAAGGAAGAGAATCACAGCTGATCCCAAGAGAGACATCCACAACTTCAGCAGCCAAGGAGCAGTATCACAACTCCTACCCTGTAAAGCAGCTGAGTTTTGGCACCGTATATCCCAGTGTGCATCTATGTGGTACAGTACAGAGCTACGCAGAGATGTGAGAGCTAGTTTGGAACCTACCAAAAGCCATATTAGTGTGGCACCTGACCTCAGCTTTCCAGGATGCCTAATCAGCCTACTGAAACACCAGGTTAAGATGATTATCCTGTTCCAGGTACCTAAAAGATCTTAGACTATCAGGTAGATATAGTCCTAACCTTCACTAAACCAGGTAGATGGCTTCATTCCTACATACAGTGAGCTGCAATGTTCAGAGACAGGTAGTTAGCCACGTTATAGTCTGAAGTCAGGTTGAAAGCAGGCAGATATGCACCTTATAGACTAACCAAATAAAATATATACAGCTCATAAGTTTTTGTGAACCTGAGCACCTAATGAAGTGAGCTCAAAATCACAAAAGCTTATGCTCTCTCTATAATGTGTTCAGTTCATCTATAAGGTACACATCTACCTTGGTTTCTGCCTGCGATATTCAAGATGGGTGGGGATGGTGTATGTCCTTCAATGGCAGGCTGGAAATGTCACTGACCTTTTCCTTATCCAAGTAGTTAGTTTGCACATAGTTGAAATGACTCCTTGTGAGAAGTTGCCTTGCAGGTGCTCGCAGGTTTTCCTGCAAGGCTTTGCTTTCTTCTGTTTTGAAAATCACAACCTTGTTGCACCATCAGTCTCTGGTGGTTTTCTCTAGTTTTGTGAGGGGACATGGGCCAAGCCTATATTTTACAAAACATTATACTGATGCATGAACGATGCGTGCCCCCGGCAGCTGGGGGGGTGAGGGGTGGCAAGCGGCGACTGCCCTCAGACACTGCCGACAGTGTCGCGGCGCTTTTTTGTAGGGGGTGCACTGCCATGCTCGGGGTGCACATGCACCCCCTACACGTTGCCCCTGCTTTGATGTGTTTCAAGGATATACCAGGTTAAGAGCTTGGCTGACAGAGTAGGATAGGGTAGAAAACATGGATCTAAATACTCTCCTGAAGCCATCAAGCTTTTTAATATGACTCATATATGCTCCGTTTTGAATACCCGAAACAGAGCTATATAGATCGAGCTGAAGGGCCAGTGCATTATAAAGAACAATTGCAGTGAGTTGAAAATGGTTGGGGCTAAAACTCCTAATATCATCTGTCGATAAAGGCCGTGAGCCCTCAGATAGCTGAGCTGCTGGCAGTTTCACCAGGCAGTTCCAATGTATGCCAACTCTTAATGGTTAGAAATCTATGCTACCCCAGTCATTGTCTTGATTTACATATTAAACACCCACCATTAGGCACCTACAAACTGCTGTGTCATTTGTATGATGGTAGATGGGCCTGTGGAGCACAAATGGCTTCTTACAAATATTGCAGCCAATTTCCTACATGCTAAAAAAACAAGCAGTTTCACTTCACCCAAACCTAGGGCCCTGTTCTGAAGCTCTCATTCACTCACTGACTCCTTACCCACAATTTACTCCCAAAAGCTCCGTTCATGGTCTGGCATGTTTCTGTCCCTCAGGAAATTATTTTCTGTACAATGGGGAAATGCAGAGTCTGAAAGGGAGTGTTTTAGTTATGATACATGTGAAAGCCACTGTACTAGCTCAGCTGTTTGCTTGGAACAGCAGCTTATGATTTGCAGGTGCTGGAAATTGCAGGTAGAGGTTTCAGAGTAGAATGATGCCCCTGAACGGCTCCCGCGCTTCAGTCTCTCTCTGTAAGTTTACTGGGAAAGCAGCCAGGCAGAAATAAACACCTTCTGGAGTTTAGACATAACCAGCTGCTCTCTGGATGTTTCTGAAGCCAAGGCCTGTAACCTTCTTTCACAGAATTCATCTGATTTTTGGCCCAGGGACCAATATTATACATAAACAGGCTTAAGTCATCAGAAACTGGTTTAAACCTGTAAAAGAACGTACAATCAGTGCACATGAAACCAGTATGAAAATGGCTGAAACTGGTTTTAGAGAAACCTGGTTGAATGTAGTATCAGAGACTTAACGGATTTGGGTCAAACAGATTTATGCAATGTCTGTCCCAGACCCGTTCCTGGTTTAACTTAAACCAGAGTCCCCCAGCATCCCAGATGCTTTGCAGCTCCAGGCAGGACTCTCTGCTCCAGGAAACTGGGCTGGCCCCATCCCTCTGCTCCCTGGCTGGAGCTCCGGCAGAGACTTGCAGGTAGACCAGTGTCTGCCTGGCTTCCCCAGCCCCACTCCCTGCTCAAGCAGAGATTCCTCCCTGTCACGGCATGGGGTCTAGGACTGGCCGTGATCCCTCTAGCGCCTCCTACCATGTCAATTAGGCAATCCAGCACCCTGTATCCTTGCCCGCCATGTCTTTGCTGTTAAATGGTTCAATTAGGGAGGCTGCCTTTTATCTCCTAATACACAGTATTTGCTGAACTATCCCCTGTTCCGTATGGGGTGACTCGATACACCCCAGCCTTAAGGGTTATGCATGCCTCCTACCTCCCCTTTAGCACACCCCAAGCCTCGCAGCTCTTCCAGATGTTGTCAGGTCCTTCTCTTCTCTGACGCCCCTGGGCTTGTCATGCAACCCGACGCCCCTTGTCCGGCGCCCCTGGGCTTGTCACGCAACCCGACGCCCCTTGTCCGGCACCCCTGGGCTTACTAACCGTACTCTTATCAGATGGGCTCAGGCAGCCTAAGTCTTACCTGGCCCCTTTGGCCCTTCGGAGTCCCCACTGCTGCGGAGCCCCTCTGGGACCCTTTCTAGTCTGTACCCTTGCTGGGGTTTCAAACACTTCACAGTGGGGCTCAGACGGCCTAAACCTTACCTGGCCCCTCTGGCCCTTTGGAGTCCCCAGCATGGTGGAGCCCCTCTGGGACCCTTTCCTGGTCCTACCCCCGGTTGGGGATCAGGTGGCCGTAGCCGTGCCTGGCCCCCCTGGACCACCGTCTGGGTCTCTTGCCCTACTAGGGCTTCTCCATGAATTGCCCCACAGGGCCGGGGCTCAACACGTGCCCCACTGGCACAAACATCTGTGCCCACCAGGCACTGCTCGCCATGCCCATTGGGCACCAGGAACCCCAGATTATTGGGGAGCTCCCGTGAGGCCTCCTCGCACCCCTAAAGCCTCACCCAGTCCTCCAGTATTAAACTCAAAGCAATAATATAAGCCAATCAGCTACAACTCAACAGCAAGAAGCCTCCTGGCTTATAACATAAGGTCTAAGCTCACTTGGCCCACTAGCCATGACCTCCCAGCCCGGGTGCTCTCCACTCTTACCATGCCGTAGCTGCTTGGGTGGTCAGGCTGCAACCATCAACTCTGTCTGCTCAGCTCTCCCACAGAGCTCCTGCTCCTGCTCCTGCTCCTGCTCCTGCTCCTGCTCCTGCTCCTGCTCCTGCTCCTGCTCCTGCTCCTGCTCCTGCTCCTGCTCCTGCTCCTGCTCCTGCTCCTGCTCCTGCTCCTGCTCCTGTAGCTGCCAGAAGGGAACTGCTCTCTAGGCTCCGGCCTGGGCTGTTTATAAAGGCCCAGCCCTGCCCCCTTCTGGTCACATGACCAGCTTGGTTGTCCCGGCAACCATCACCTGGGTTCCCCTGGTGTTGGGCAGGTACCCTTCTTCCTATCTAGGAACAGGGCACCTAAGTGCTCCTGTGACACTCCCTCCCCTCCCACTGCACAGACTGTAGTCAGTAAGCTTGTGTGAAGCAGTTGTATTTGCTTCGGATCCGGATTCAGCCTATTTGGGGAACAGTGATTCAATTTGGTGATTTGAATCACTGTCCTGAATAGATTCAGTCGAATCTGATTCACAGATGTGGCTCCTGCTGAATTTTGAAATCTGCCCGGCCAAGCACATCCCTCACTTGTTCTCCCATCCCCATCAATGACTGCCCCACCCACCTCAGCTCCCAGCACTTGGGGAAAAAAAAGCCCTGGCTTACTGCTGGGTGGGGGTGATGCCCGCTGCCCTCTCTGCCCCCCACTGCTCCATGCTGTGGGGGGGGGTTCTCCACAAGCCCTCTGACCCCCACTCCCCATACTGTCCCAGCTCCCCACATAGCTGCCCTGCCTGCCATGGCTCTGGCCCTTAAAAAAAAAAAAATGAGAAAACCCCAGGACTCACCATTCCTACCAGTGGCGGGAGATCCCCGCTGCCCCCTGCCATGTGAGGGGCTCTTCCACAAGCCCCCCAAATCCCCAAGGCCACTGCAGGAGCGGTGAGTCCCAGGGCTTTTCTATGGTTCTTCCTTAAAGGGCCAGAGGTTGGGTGGGTGGGACAGCCATGGGGGTGGCTGGGGGAGTGGGGGAGGTGTCAGGGGGCTCATGCAGAGCACCTCATGTAGCATGGGGCAGTGGCCCTGCCCAGCAGCACCCGGTAAGCACCAGGGCTTTTCTTTAAAGGGATGGGAGCTGGGCTGGGCAGGGCAGCCATGGGAGGTATTGGGGGAGCAGGCTGGGGGTTGGGGGGGCTGGGGGAGCAGGCAGGTTCCCTCCATGCCCCCTCCCCAAATCCGGCTGCAGCTCCCTGCTGCAACCACCAGGGACTGTGCGAATCACCAAAGCTCTCCGAATCTTTTTCGAAGATTTGGAGAGCTTTGAATTGTTTCAGACCTTTTAACTGGTCCCCTGATTCAATTCAGATTTGGACATTCAGCCACCGAATCAGGCCGAATCTCCTCTGAATCGTATTACCACCTGAAGCTTCACACAGCCCTAGTAGCCATCATGTGGTATGCTAGCTTATGCTGAGAGGTGTCTGTGTAAGGCAGAGAGAACAAAGGCAGACAGGACAGTGTCTGCTTAGGACTATTTGGAGTTAATCAACAGGTAGCTGGTAATGTCCCTCCATTCATTCCTTGGAAAAGGTAGTTTAAGAAGAGCTTGAACTAATGAGAAAGACTTTTGTTTTCTTGATGAACTGATAAATGCTGTATTATCAACTCCCTGCTGGGGGTGGTCAGGAGCAGTGAGGGAGGAGGAGAACCCCCTAATCAGAGTGTCCTGCCTGGCCATGCCTCCCCTTAGCTCAGCACTAGGGAAGGGAAGGGAGGGGTGCTTTAGCACCCTGCAGCTTCTAGCCTGAGCCAATGCAGGCATATGCCTGCATTTTCTCACTCCCGAGGGAATGTCTTTATGGTTACAAACCAGTTCAGCCTAGCCAGGTTAGATTAACCTACAATGATTGGATCAATTCAGGCTTAGGCTTTTTGAATGTCTGTCCCTAGCCTTGGAGGAAAATCCATCCCACTTTACCTCAGGTACCTAGTAGCCCTGCTGGGGACTACCAGAGTCATGGAGTCACATGTATTAGGTCCCCCTTAACTACTGGGAAGAAAAACAGCATTGCAATTTTAATGATGTTTATTGGTGCCTACATACTATGGTGTTGGGTTATATGCCATACCTGCGACTGTGAACAGAGCAGTCCTGACAACTCATTTTCTAAATTAAACATATACATTACTGGATATAAGTGGGATTTCCTAACACACTTTGTTAAACAGGGATGGATTTAAGCTTGGCCTTAAAGTTAAGCATGTGAACAACTGCTCATTATCATCAGCACTCTCTCAATATAGCATGACTGTCTATTAGTAAATAGGGAAGTCATCAGTGAGTGTGTAGATGACTGAGGTAGCTAATCCAAGAGTCACACGTGTGACTGTTCAGTTTCTGCACCTAAGAGAGATAAATAGAGTGAGTTCTGGAGCAGCTGGTGAGGTTACCTCCCTATCAGCAAGGTTTCTGTCCAGTGAGCAGGTGAAGGAGGAAAAGAAATAGAACAGAGAAAAAATGATTTCAATTAAAAGCAAGGAAGGAGACAAAGAGAAGTTCACTGAATAGTGGACATATGCAGAGTGACACATTCACTCCCTTTGACAGAAAAACATCTCTTGTATACAGATGTGTTCTTCTTTCCTGGGTTTCATTTGCCTCTCTGTCTATGAATGATAGCCTAATAGAAAGGCCATCAGAATAAATGCCATTTCATTCACAGCCCATAAGCCGGAGGGCCAGAAGCCCCAGTCTTCTGATTTATGACAGAAGGCCAGAACACATATTATAAGAAGACAGAAAGAGAGAGAGAGAGAGAGAGAGAGAGGAGCATACGTGCAGATACACACACAAGTCCTATCGTTACCAGCCACAACAATGGGTGTTTATTGGAAAGATGTTAAAATTCCCTTGTTTTCTATTTTTCCTCTATCTCAGGGAGGCAAAGCTAAGGCTTCTGCAGCAAGCCACATTAAACTGATTTATGTTTTGCATCTATTTCCTGCCTTCCTTTTGTTCCAGTCTGCTCTCTATTTGTCTGGAAGTTAGACCACAGGAGTGGGAGCCAGTTATTGTTTCCATGACTGTTTTGTTGTGAGATCTTTTGTAAATCCATTGAACCTTAATAATGATGCTTTGCAAAGTCTCTCCGACTTTTCCACCTGCATTTCATCTGAGTGCTTGCACCTCTGATGACAGGTCCTGAAATTAATACATAAACTGGACCTACACAAGGGGAAGCTGAGCCTTGGCCCAGCTAAAGATATATAGGGTTTTGTGAGAAAATAAATGGATTTTTAGTTGGGCAAAAATATTGAGGAGCATGAAAGGTGCCTGACAGTCAATAACTGCTCTTCCTCTTCTGTGAAATCTGAGCTCTATACCACATCCCTATCAGTGAGGCAGTATTTTATAATGTATAGGCTATAAGTGGGTGGGGAAAGTCTTTGGCCACTGCTCTTTGGCTAGCTGAAATTTGTCTCAATGATCCTTAGCCATGGTTCCAATATTGGAGGGTATAATGACTGGTTAAGACCCCTAGATGAAAAGAGAAGAGGACAAAAGCATCCCCCCAGATCTTCCCAATGAAAAACACAACCAACAATGCACACTGTGTCTAGCATGTGACTGCAGCAAGCAGGCACGTGGCAGTAGGCCTGTGTGAAGCTGCTAGTATTTGATTCGGATTCAGCCAATTTGGGGGACAGTGATTTGATTCGGTGATTCGAATCACTGTCCTGAATCAATTTGGCCAAATCAGAGCTGGAGATTTGGCTGCTGCTGAATCAGCCGAATCTCTGAATCACACAGGACCCCATCCCTCACCTGCTCTCAGTGGTTGCCCAGCCTGTCCCAGCTCCTGGCTCTTTGAAAAAAAAAGCCCCGACTCACCGGGTGCTGCTGGGTGGGGGCCGATCTCTCCTGCCCCCCACTGCCCTGCACCATGTGGAAGGCTCTGCATGAGCCTCCCGCCCCTGCCCTCTCTCCCAGCCCCTCCCCCCCATGGCTGCCCTGCCCATCCCAGCTCCCTGCTCTTTAAAAAAAAACAAACAAAAAAGCCCTGACTCGCTGGCTCCTGCCAGGTGGGGGGCAATTCCTGCTGCCCACCACTGCCCCATGCCATATGGGGGGGTTCCATGAGCCCCCGGAAGACCCAAGGCAGCAGTGGGTGAGCCCGGGGTTTTTGGTTTTGTTTTTTTAAAGGGCCAGAGCTGGGGCAGGCGGGGCAGCCATGGGGGCGCTAGGAGAGGGCAGGGGTTGGGGGGCTCATGGCAGAGCCCCCACATGGTGTGGGGCAGTGGGGGGCAGCAGGGATTTCTCCATCATCTGGCAGCAGTCAGTGAGTGTTTTTTTTTTTTAACAACTGGGAGCTGGGGCAGGTGGGGCAGCCATGGTGGGGATGGGGGAGTGGGTGGGGGTGATGGGGTGCTCAGGGGGGCTGGGAAAGCAGGCAGGGGATGGGGCCTGGCAGGGGTCCCCCCATGTTCCCCTCCCCCTCCTCTAGCCTCTTCACCCCCACCCTCTTCTTACTGGCATGTAGTCTGGGCAACAGGTCCTTGCTGCAGCCAGCGGGGACTGCCCAAATCACCGAAGCTCTCTGAAACTTTTTCAAATCGATTCAAAGAGCTTCACTGGACCTTTTAACTGGTCCCCTGATTCGATTCAGATTCAGAGATTTGGCCACCAAACTAGGCCGAATCTCCTCTGAACTAAACCAGCACCTGAAGCTTCACACAGCCCTACATGGCAGGAACACAATGCAGGGCTATGAACAGGGAACGGATCATATTTGCAGTTATCTGCACGTATCACATTTCTGAAACAGCAGTGACAATAGTCTCTTTCAAATGTTTAATGGAATCACTGAAGTATAGTATCGATCTCTTGCTCCCTTGGATGGGGACATATTTCTGTCACATATGCATAGTGCATGGTTCATGTGTTGGTCTGGCGGGAGTATTTAGCCTTTGCATGATACAAAAGCCAATTAAAAGAAATCAGTTAGAGTTGGGATTGTGAAGGCAGTGATCCAGCAACAGGGAAAGAAATGAACAATGGATGTTTACCCTAATGGATCCTGAAAGGCGAATATGTTATAAACGTTAATTTATTACTTCTGAGACTGGCAATGGAATTTGGGTGCAGGAGAATGTTATTACATCTGAAGCAGCAGGGACAGTGGATTTTCTTAATGTCACTTCCATTTGACTGGTTTAAGGCCCAAATTTTATTAGGAATCAATTAAATTGAACAGTGTGTATAAGCCAAGGCAGATGGGCTATATGGCTCCTTAGAAAATTGCGGTCTGGCACCAGATTAATACCCCATTAATATTGGCTATGGCTGTGGCCCAACCATTTCATTCTCCTGATTATTTTGGTATAAATTTGTTTCATTATTTCATTAAATCAAAACTGCTCTTTCCAGACAGTGGATGGCTCCAGGCAAAATAGTCCTGTATGCAGCAGAGTGCACAAACTGAACTCACCTAACTAAATATAATCACATTAAAATCCAGTGCCAGAAGTAAAAACAAACAAATAATTATATAAACCTAACTGCAACATCTGAGTGGAGAAACCTGGAGAAGGAGCTTCTTTGAATAGGTCCTGTCTTTGTTATTGCTACTACCATAAGGCCTACAGACAAATTGAGTTTGGGGCTCTGTCTAAACACAGCGTAAACAAAAGTTCCCGTTCCAAGGAGATTTATCATCTAAATAAAGGAGGCAAGGGTAAAACATACAAGCAGACTGATTGCTTGTTGGCAAGTTGCTTTGTGTTTGGTTCTACAGACTGGAATCACATATGGAAAATAAGCACAAGTATGTCACGTTAGGCCTCCATTAGATTTGTTCAGTTTATAGGCAGCATATTTATGGACACAGGAGGCCAAAACCAAATGCTGCCTATACTTGGAATCATACTATTATTTGTACCACCATCCTTCGTAGGTGCCCCATTTCAGGACCGGCACCCCCTGTGCTAGAAACGATAGAATAATGAAACAGAAAGACAGCTCCTGCACCAAAACCTTAAAATCTAAGATACAGAGCCAATGGACAGAGATAGATAAGTGACTCCAAGGAAACAAGGAGACAAATGTGTTCAACATGACTCAGTAGAGGTCTAGCAGATGCAGGTTCTATGGGCAAACCCCACACTTTTGCAGATATAGTTGATTCCAGTGCCTCTAGTGCGTAAACTATACCAATAGCAGTTGAAATTTTACTGTTGTAACTGCACCTCCCCTGGAGGCTTTTGCCATCTCAGCTGTGTTAGACAAGGATCACACTTCTTTATACCCCTGACCAACACAGCTAGGCTGACAAGAGTTCAGTGTTGACCTACCCTGTACCTATTTCCTAAAAAGAAACAGGAGCCCCCAGTCAAACTGGCACCCTTGTTGCCAGACCAAGACTGGGCATAAGGAATAGAGAAATGCACCCCTATCCTTTAGATCCAGCTTCTATAGGACAACTGGAGGGTCTATATGGTATGAAGCATATATGATCTGTACCTACTTTGGCTGAGCATTAGGGCTATGTGAAGCTTCAGGTGGTGATTCGATTTGGAAGAGATTACCAGAAGATTTGGCCTGATTCGGTGGCCAAATTTCTGAATCCGAATCGAATCGGGGACCAATTAGAAGGTCCAAATCTGTTCAAAGCTCTCTGATTCTTCAGAAAAGATTTGGAGAGCTTCAATGCTTCAGCAGTCCCTAGTGGCTGTAGCAGGGAGCTGGACTTAGAGCTGGTAAGTAGGGGTGAGGAGGTGAGGCTGGAGGTAGGGGGGGAGACCATGGGGGGACCCCTGCCAGGCCCCATTCCCTGCCTGCTCCCCCAGCCCTCCCATGGCTGCCCCACCTTCCCCAGCTCCCAGTGCTTTGAAATAAAAAGGCCCCAGTTACAGGGCAATCCCTGCTGCCCCCCACTGCCCCCCATTGCCCCCCCACTGCATGGGGGACTCTGCACTAGCCCCCCCACTACCACAGCCCCCCTGGCTGCCCCACCCACCCCAGCTCTGGCCCTTTAAGAAAAAAAATACCAAGATAAACCCCCTGGACTTACCACTCCTGTAGCAGCCTCATGGCTTTGTGGCTTGTGCAGAGGCCCACCCATATGGCATGGGGCAGCAGGGGCAGCAGGGATTGCCCTTCACTAGCCGGAGTGGTGAATCCAGGGGTATCTCAGCTTTTTTCCTTAAAGGGCCAGAGCTGGGGCAGATGGGGCAACCATGGTGGGGAGTTGGCAGAGTAGGAGGGGGTTGGGGAGCTCATGCAGAGAATCATAGAATCATAGAAGTCGGGTGGGAAGGGACCTTGTAGATCTTCAAGTCCAAACCCCTGCCTGGGCAGGAGAAAAACTGGGCTCACATGACTCCAGCCGCCAGGTAGGCATCAAGCCTCTTCTTAAAGACCCCCAGGGTAGGAGCCAGCACCACTTCCCTAGGAAGTTGGTTCCAGATCCTAGCTGCCCTGACCGTGAAGTAATGCTTTTGGATGTCTAATCTAAACCTACTCTCTAGCAACTTCTGGCCATTATTCCTTGTTATGCCAGGGAGTGCTCAGGGGAACAAGGTCTCTCCCAAACCCTGCTAGTGCCCCCTAGTGAGTTTATAGGCGGTCACCAGGTCCCCCCTCAGCCTTCTCTTGTGAAGGCTGAACAGGTTCAGGTCCCGCAGTCTCTCATTGTAGGGTCTGCCCTGTTGTCCCTGGATCATGCGAGTGGCCTCCTCTGGACCCTCTCCATGTTGTCCACATCCCTCCTGAAGTGGGGTGCACAGAACTGGACGCAGTACTCCAGCTGTGGCCTGACCAGTGTTGCATAGAGGGGGAGGATCACCTCGTTGTCCCTGCTAGAGGTGCATCTGTGGATGCATGACAAGGTCCGATTAGCCCTGCCAACTGTGACCTCACATTGTTGGCCCATGTTCATCTTGGAGTCAATAATGACTCCAAGATCCCTTTCTGTCTCCATGCTCTCAAGAAGGAAGTTTCCCATCTTATAAGTCTGCTGCTGGTTCCTACTGCCCAAATGCAGCACCCCGCACTTGTCAGTATTGAAGCGCATCCTGTTTTTGTTAGCCCACCCCTGTAACCTGTCCAGGTCTTGCTGCAGTCTTTCCCTCCCTGCTAGCAAGCTCACCTCACCCCAAATCTTGCTCTCAGCGCTCATCGCAGGGGAGAAACAGCAAGGAAGGACTGCAACTTCTCCACAGAGGCAACAACTGGCTGGTCTGCTCCAATCATTCTGAACTGGGCTGGGGAAGAGTGCAAGACCAGAGGGAAATGAAACTGGAAAGAAGACGTGAACTGTGTCAATGCAGCTTCAACTGCACCATACCATAAAGGTGGACATAGGCAAACATGCATGCAGAGCATGGGGCAGTGGGGGGCAGCAGGAATTGCTCCCCACAACCAGCAGCACCTGGTGAGTCGGGGCTTTTTTTTTTAACAAGGGCTGGGAGCTGGGGCGAGGGAGAGTCATTGCCAGATGGGAGAGGAGGTAGGGGATGGGCCTGGCCTGGCTGATTTGAAGATTTAGCAGCAGCCAAATCTCCAAATCAGATTCAGCCGAATCAATTTGGGACAGTGCTTCAAATCACCAAATCGAACCTTCTCACAGGCCTACTGAGCATTGTACAGGACTCCCACTCTTTTTAGCTTGGTTATTTTTGCACCGTACAAACAATAACAGAATACCCTTAAACTCAGCTTCCACCCAAAACAGGGAATAACTGACATATGACACATGTGGCCTTGTAATTACCCATCCTTGTATAATGCAGCTAAGTGCTTAAATATCTCTAAGCACCGTTTTCCCCAGATTTCTTATGCTCTTTCCTTAAGCATCTGCTCCATGCCACTGTGAGATACAGGATGCTAGGCGAGGTGGGCCTGTGGCCTGACCCACTCTGAAATTCTTGCTCTTATTTCTGATTTGAAAATAGAAACAATAGGTTTTATTTTATTTTTCATATTATCATTGGGACTTCCCCATGAGAAGAACTTTTTCCAAATAGGAAATATGTGGCACAGCCACATTCTCGGTGTGTTCACTTCCTTCTCTGCCTACATTGAAACGTGTACGTACCTGCCTTCAGATAACATAGCATCCAAGTACCATTCCCTGCCAAGCACCTAAAAATAGATCCCCCCCCCCCCCACAAACCCATAATACCTCTCTTATTCCCTTCCCAGCGGAGACGAGTAAATTGCTCATTTAAGTTTCAGGTGCATGTTAATGAAAAGAAGCCAAAAGAAGGAAGTACATTTGCTGAATACGCCAAGGTTATTCTTAGCTCTTTATGTCTCTAGCCTTGGTTCAGCCATGGGAGTCCTGTCCCCTGCACTCAGAAGTCTGACCCTACCGCAGTCCCGCTGCTCATGTGGAGCGCACTGACCAGAAAGGTCACAGCTGCAGGGGGAAAGACAGCCTGTCGGGTAGCTAGGACCTGTACCATGGAGGGCTTTGATAATAAAACAGATAGCTGTCCTGCATTTCATTCCACTTCCAAAGGACCGTGAGTGCAGAGAAGAGGGCCGGAGTGACATCCCCATAATGAGCTGCACTGCCAACACATGGGTCATTGCATTTGATACCACCGTGATGTTTGGCTTTGTTCCTGGTCGATGCAGATATGCTGTTAATGCAATGCTGTGACCAGAAAATCTTACACTCACAAGCCAGGAAACTCACAGTTAAGTCATATTACTCCTATGTCTTTGTCTTATAATGGCACCAAAAAGATTGTATTTTAAATGGGCTAAGTTCACTGTTAACTAACGACTGGCAACTCATCTAGCCTCTAGGCTAGTGCCCCAGCCTGGGTACACAAGTGAAGCACTGGTGTCGTTAACAGAACATCATACCGCCTCGAGGTTTGTTCCTCTGGGCGTTTGTCTTATGCCTGCCAAGTACCTGTGCCTGTGTGCGTGCTTATGCGTTGTCCTCCAGCCTTTGCTGTGCTTTGCTCTACTCCGAACTGTAGTACAGGGCATTTGGCAGGATTGAGCCTCTGAAGAAGTATGTACATCTGGCAAACATAACGTTTGGTACCTGTTAGCAGAGGGCCTCAGTGAGATGGACCAATTAGGTGGAAGATCTGAGAGAGACTGTGGGCTGTATACGAGAGTCCCTTTCCCTGGCATCTAATTTGACTGAATTCACTGCAAATGAGCCTTTGGGAGTCTCTCAGGAAAGCAGCCTAAAGCCTCTTCTCCTCTCTTCACATCAAGTATTCATCAGCAGGTCTTTGATCTTCCTGCTCTCGACTACATTGGCTTATAGACAAGCACCATAGGTCTCTCAGGAAGTCAGGGTCTGTTTTCCAAGGACGAAATCCTGTGCGCCTTACAAGAGATACTGTTTAATGAAACCAATGGCCAAATCGAGTAATTCAGTGCTATGTGGGTCATTCACAGATTTTATTTTTCTATGTCCCAACTCTTTATCCTTTTTCTTCCAGCTTTCTGGGCAGCCCTATTATAATAACTGATTTTTCACACCATCTTTGTGGTGCACAAGCAAATCTAAGGTTTTTTGGGGGGACAGCGTCTGACCTTTTAAAATGATATCAAATGATATTAAATGCTTGTATATTATTTTGTCTGCTAGGGAATGAATACCTTGTCTTGCTTTGGTGTCTGGTTTACAGGTTTATTCTGGTACCAGTTGCTGATAAGCATGGCACTGGACTCTGTCTTTGTTCTGATCAAACTTCTCCCGTTCTGCTCCCTTGAGTATGTTGAATAGAAAGGAAGCAAAGAGTCCACTTCCTCTCCTCTCCTCCCTTTGATACTATAATTAAATGCCTCAGCCCTAGGAAGAAAATAGGTCTTCAGTTACCGTCTTCAAATACATAACACTGCCTAGATGTCAGCTTGTCTCAGTGTTAAGATTTTGTGCTTTGAAAAAAAGAGGAACATTACAGGACAGGTGAACAGTGAATCTTGTCTCCCAGAGCTCTGCCAATACACTTCAATCCTGCCTTGTACCACTTACAGCTATTGTTGCTCCAGACTCCCTCTATAACCATGCCAATAAAGCTGAGCTCTGACTTGCGACACCCCCGCACTACTCCAATCCTAAGCTTCTGTCACAAAGAGAGTGCCAATTTGGGGGATTTTTTGAGCCCTTACACAGCTGCCATTTGGGCTTTTAGTGAAACACCATGTTCATTTTCATCTATAAGCAAATCTGGGTTTTCAGTCCAGTATATAAACTTAGCTCCTAGAAGGCTCCATTTATGGTGAAAGTAATCACCATTATTTTGAGTACTTCTTGTTCACATGGACACATAAGCCTTCAGGAGTCTTAGCAGTTTCTCTTTTCTGCAGCAGCATACCCATCTAGGCCCCGTAGTCTTCTACTTCCAATTTTTCTACTCCCTGCCACTCTGTAAATGTTGAAAAAATATTTTCTTTTTCCACTTTTGAAAAGTTACAGATCAACCAAAGCACAGAAGGAAAGTCTGTAGTTTTGCCTCTTCGAGGAACTTCCCAAAATGTCCTTACCTTGGGAAAGTTATGTAACAGGACTGGTAGGAGGAAGTAAAGGTCCTGCTGCCAGCTGTTTTGGCAGTTGAAGCAGAGAAGCCAACCACTGCCTGGCCTGTAGGGAAGTAGATCCCCTGGGATCCATTGAGGTTGTCAGAGTTGAGACCTATTAGTGAGGCAGCCTTTGGTAAGGTCACCATAGAGGGCAGCTTTTCCATAGCATGGCCCTGTTGGTTACTGGTTGAGCTGAGTCACTCATATAACCTGTAATCAAATCCTATGTGTACTCAGGAGACTTCTTTGTGAGCTCAGGGGTGGAAAAGCCATTCTGTAAAATATTGCCTTCCTCAACTATATAATGCTAAGATCCACTAAAAGTCAGCC